>NC_089285.1:1305863-1605863 GCF_963678975.1 Dysidea avara | reverse complement strand
GTATGTTTGGAGGATTTCCTATTGTTTTGGCTTAGGGTGAAACAGAAACTGGAAAGTCAACAACAGTTAAGGCAGGCTTCAGTCTATATGGAATGGGTTTATGTAGAAGGATCTAATAGTTCTATTATGGAGAGAAGTGCATTGTCCTGCATACCATATGGAATTGATGAGGCTTGCATAATTGCTTGACTGTTTCTCCCACGCCCTCTGCTCAACAAGGTAAGGCACTGTTCGTCAAGCCATTTACTGGTGAAGACTTAGCTATTCATTGGGGTGATTGGATTCCAACCTTGGAACGAGCAGTGACCAAAAACTGAACAGATTGTCAAGGTTTCCTGGGAAATCACATGGTAAAGGATATATTAGCCATCACCTGATGTTTGCTACAGAAAATTCATCTACAATAGTCTCATTCAAATCAGCATATTTATGTATACAGCCATAGTGGGCACACCAGTTTTTCCAAAATGTCATTTAACAGTGTTGCCCAACTGTGTGATGTTGTGCTTTTGTATATCCTGTTGTGAACACAGTAACTACCATTACTCTATCTATTGCTGTATTTTCATGGAAAACGTCTTTCTACACGAGATGTACAAGGAACAAAGGGAAAGCAGTGCTATCAAGAAACTATGGTTGGTAAAGAGCTTCACAGATAGAGAAATCTTTAATAAACCTGTGCCACAGCATAGTTCAGAGTATAATGAGGATCAGTGGACAGAGAGGCTATGTGAATGCCTCAAACTCAATTGAGTATAAAGCTTATCTTTGATGTAATCACACTGAAAAATCCTGGAAACCAAAGGGAATACCAAAGAAGAGTTTAGTTTCTGGGGAACATAAAAAGTGAAAGCAATGAAGGTTATTTTACTATATCGGATGAATTAGATCCGATAACTCTGAAAGTGAACGCATCTCTGGATTTAAGATCGGATACCAAATGTCCAATCGAGGTATAACCTTGTGAAAGTGGTGGATATACTTGTAGCACTTTTTCACCGGATACCAAAAAGCAGACAACCACGAACGTGCTAAGCACCCAGTTAAAACATATATTCACAATTACGCAAACCAACTATTTGAAGTGCTTATGCCTTTATGAAATGGAGCTGCATGCTAAAAACTATCATATTGCAGCAATGAGTCCATGACCAAGACACATCACTACTCCCTTGAGCATGGTGACCTAGCTGTAATTAGCTAGAGTGTTGATATATGTGAAATTCATTATAAAATGAAGTAGGGTTTGTAAAATGAAGAAGTTGTGAAACAAGAAATATGAAATGATGGTAACTATTAATTGAAAAATAACTATATGTGGGAAACCCCTACTTGCATTGAACAGGTGACCTACAGACTACTAGAGTTCTCACATATAGCTAAACTGTAATAGCTAGCATCATTTGTATTTCTTGTTTCACTACTTTTCATTGTTGGAACTTTACTTGGTATTAAATTAACAACTTTTAATTGCTCTTCAATAGGCTGTCATCTTCACAATTGTTGGCACAAGAAATTATATAAGCACATTTTACAAGGTTGTGTGGATGATGCAGTAAATTTAAAGGTATGATTATCTTTTTATGCATTGAAGATTATATGTACTTTACTTCAAACAGATGGCTTTTCAAAATGTGTACCAGCCGGGCACACAGAGACCAAGCCGTGCCTGCAACGTTTACTGGTAACCTACAAAGTATACACACAGCACAGACTACACACATAGCACAGACTACACACACAACACAGACTACACACAAAACACAGACTACACACACAACACAGACTACACACACAGCACAGACTACACACATAGCACAGACTACACACACAACACAGACTAATCACACAACACAGACTACACACATACACCCACACCATCGAGCAGCAGTTGCACCACACAATACAGACACAACTCCTATACTCTCAGCTTCAAGCATACCAACAGACACAGAAAACTATGTTTTAAGCTATTCATCCCCAACCCCACCCTCCCCAATCCCATCTAACTGTGGATCTGATGGCTCATCTGACGCACCTTCCAACAGTAAAGATGACACTGATAATGCTAAACTAAAAATTTTTTTTGTGCTAAATCCAAAAAGGAATTGACTAAGTTAAGAACGGAAGTAGTTAATTTACGAAAGCCTAACATTGTTACCCATTGGCATATTTGGCAGTTGGGGTGTCTAACATTCATCAAACAGACACACCAATGATGTATAATTGCGCATACTCTGGAAAAAAACAAAAACATCAATATTGGCATATATAGTGCATTTACGTAAAACGCCACCATGGGATGGATTTAATCGACTTATTGCTATTTTAATACATCAATACTAAACCTGCATTAAGAATGAATGCAGACCTTGACCTACTGCCATCTAATGTATCCTGGCCTCCACCTCTAGAAGAACCTTCAGAAGCGACTTCACTGCCTACAAGAAAAAGGCAAAGAAGTAACACAGTACCAGAAATTCTGTCACACATGGTCCTGTCAGATATTGATGATGATAATGACGATGTAGATGAGGAAGGGAAGCCATTGCTGAGGTCGAAAAGACTAAACAGGGCTGTGATATGTGTGTCATGATCTGACAGACCAGGGTTTTAAATCTGGTAGATCCTTGGTCTGTCAGATAATGATTCAAATTCTCTCTATTCCTGTAGTAATGGTGTATAGATGACTATTTTACTGTTGTGTTTGCAAGAGGATCAAATCCATGCTTGATGATAGGGTAGCTTTTTAGTGAGTCTTTGTGAGTGTAGTTAGTGTCCATGTTTGCAAACTATTATATAAATTATATAGGTATTACCCTTCCAGATGTTTAAAAGAGGAGCTGCATCAAAATTGATAGAGAATTTTTTTTGAAGATAATGAAGTGAATTGGTGCATATCGTATTTTGCTAAACAAAAGCAGGTAAAGAACAATTATTACAAAGGCAGATAAAGCTTGAGATGGTCTTCAACGAATACACAAAGCTCTGAATCTTGTACTCCACAGACTTTGTGTCTTCTAGATACATAATGGAACTGATTATAACACTAGTCATGCTAGTAGTGATATCAATACTGGAAACTGTAGTAATTCTTTTAAATAACAAAATGCTGTTGAGATACCCTGCACTATCGATAATGTGAACCAGTAGTAATGTATAGATTCAAAGAGGATGTGTGACCAACAAGTACATATAGGATAATATGAGAATCAGTGTAAATAAGGTGTATACAGTATGTATGTATACAACTGAATGAATTTACAACCAGCTGAAGGTGATATCACTGGAATAATAGGCTGAGTCTTTGGTTGAGCCAGATCAGCAGAATGTGCACAAGCACAATTGATTTTGAGTAATGATAAACAGTATGGTGGTATGCTGTATATGATTTACCATGTATACATCATGAATAGAACAAACAGTAACTGTAACTCAACGTGAGCTTCATTGCCATCCTCCGTTTGGTTATACATCAAGGGTGCATATTGTATTTATTGGAAATGACTGTGATACCCCATTTGAGCTAGGTGATATTTATGTGTCAGTTATAATTTTTTTGACACACATTACTGTATATTCAAAGAAGAGCCATGCTTTCTTAATACACAAAAGGAAGCTTGAAGAAATACATGAAGAAACTTTTGATGCATTAAGTAGAGAAGCAAACATACAAGCAAACTACCTACTCCACTGGTGACAGATGGTGAACAAGCATTAATAAACACAATTGAAAGAAAGCTTCCAAATACAGTTAGGTGTTCGAACCACACAATAACCAACATGAAACATGTAGTTGACAAAAAGAAAGGAGATTACCATAACTTTGTAGTTTATTGCAAAGATTTAAAGCTTTTATTCATGTCCACAGATGAAAAATCCTACAATACTTTATTGAATGCAAGAAGAAAGGTATGGGATAATGAATTCACAGAGTATTACATAAACAATATTCACAGTAATATTTCAAACATTGGGCAATGTGGCCTAGAAAATATATCAGCCATACACTGGAATCAAAGATTGGGAGAATTAGAAGCCAGTGTGACAGCTTTGTTTTATGAATACACCAGCTCCAAGTATATTACATCCATGAAATAAGAAGCATGGCAGGAAAGCATTTAAAACACACTAGTTGATTGCACAGATGATGGTACTACATTATACACTCATCCTAATCAAATTGTGCACTGCATTCTTACAAGTCAGCAACAATCAGGCAGTTCTGGTTTAGGAGCAAGACAAAAAAAACCAAACAACAACTGATAACCAACATAGCCCATTTGTCCCCGAATTTACAAGCTGTTGAAATTCTTAAAATAAAATATAGTTTTTAACACTTAAATGTAAGTATTTATTGTTGTCGGACATGGCAAACAAAGGACAAATCCTGCAAATGAAAGATATGTGTCTGCTGAACCTAAGCTACTGGGGCACAGGTTGTTATATCTACTGCATCTAATCAAACGGTTGCTCTTTTGCTATACAGAGAAACACTTTGTTAACTATTAGACAGGTCTTGGCGAAGTACCCTGAGCTGATGGCTGAAAGCAATGCCGGTACCCTAACTCAAGGAGTGTGCCCGATATAATGAGATGTATTTCTAGTGGCATACATGGGGGCTTACCAGCATTACCCCAAAGAGAGCTGTTTCAGGTGGAAAAAATTCATATGAGGTACCTGGTTGTCCACATCAGCACCAGCATCATTGCTAGACACAAAGTTTCTGTCTGGTATAACACACAATTGTGCAGGTGTGTACAGGTTGTGTGAGATGTTTTGTGATCAATCCCCCTATAAATTCTGGCCAAGGATCAATACGAAGAGCATTACCACAGCGTGATCCGTTATCATTTGAAGTCTGTTAGGAATTGCAGTGCTCCCTCTAAGCGTAGACTGTAAGCTTTGGATCACTCTACCAGTAGCACCTCTATCAGACAAATTTTCTAAGGAAGTATTGAGTCCTGTCTGCAGAAAGTTGAAGTCATCCCTGGATTGGCAGAGAAAATGCACCCAGTATAAAAGTCATTCCACAAAAGTGAGAGGCAAGCAGAGCAAATTTAAAGTACATGTCACCTGCAAGTTGATTGAAACGAAAGCATGCAGAATGTTGTAATGGAACAGAATAGTGACAAGCATAAGGTATCGAAGTATCAGAGCACTGAATTATTGTTATCTGAAGAATAACATGGAAGAAATGAGTTCTGTTGCAAGCAGAATTAAAGAAATTAGTCAAGACAAGTTGGAGAAGGTTTTTGCTGAGGGAGAATCAGATGTACATGATGTTGGAATCCAGATAAGGGAGATAAGAGCAAGACCAGCCAGAAATAGTATGTTTTTAAAACATCTGATATTAGCTGTTAACATCTAGTTCAATAGATAGTGATGACATACTTGTGATTCGTATGTACCAACATTTTGTTATATTTAAAATTGCTTTATAGACCGTCTATTCCTGAACAAATAGTATAATTGTGACATTATTTTACCCAGAGTATAAGAAACTCATAAGTGGTTTCAGCATATTCCTTCCACCAGAATATTGCATAAAGATAAACAGTGAAGGACACCTGGAATTTCAGACACCAGAAACAGCTCTGTGACCAGTAATATTACAAGTACAATGCAGGAGCACCAATGTTAGTAGATGTGTAATACGTACTCTAGTCTGAGCAAGTTGAATTGCATAAAATTGTATTTGTGTATGGTTGTAAATTAGCTATACGTATGTCATATGCTACAGTATGTTGTGTTTTAGGTGGAGACTTGAGAATGAGAAAGACTGCAAAATTGAGAAAGGTAATTTTCAAAGAGCAAAATATTTTTGATGCACTTCTGTATATATTTTTTTAATTTAAAAATGAAGTAGGGATCTATGCAATAAAACGTAGTGAAACAAGAGAAGAATGATGGTATTACAGCATAACTCAGTCCCTACTTTGGCAATGAACAACAAAATAACTGTTATAGCTAATGTGCCTAAGTAGGGACTTTCCCACCGATCTATGCTGTAATACCATCATTCATCTCTGTGTCACAAGCCAAGATTATGTAGGTACAGTAGAAAACTGATTGAAGTGGATTCAAATGATTTTCATTTTCAGCAAGAACTCTAGCGTATTCCAGCAGACCTTACCTGTATACAGATGCAGCAGTCATGGCACAAGCCCCACCCTACTCAGATTCAGGCAGCTCCCGTTATGAATGTGTTGTTTTCAAAGGCAAAACAGTCTGAGGCAAAGAGAGGTCCAGTTATGTGCAGTTTGTACGAAGCACGTGCCAAGTCTGGACAAGAGTATAACTTTGAGCAACACCAGTGCCTGAAAGAGGGTTTTCTTGAGGTGCATCCTGCTTGTGCGTTTGCCAAAATACAAACAACTGATCCTCCCACACAGTACTTGGCAACTCCATTTGGTAATGTTCCAATGGGCTGTGTATTGTCATATCAAGCACTTGAATATGACAAACAACATGTTAATAGGGAAAGTCCTAGTCACCCATTTCCTGCCCTGCCACTCAGTATCACAGAAAATGCACCATGTGTATCAGAGGAGGAGCATGCACAGCTGTCAAGGATGAACATGACATTGGATGAAGCCCACATACTTAACAAAGTACTCGCAATCAGCCAAGTGAAAGGAATGACAGGTTGGAAGGGTCACTGCATCACGTTTTGGTGATGTTTTGTTATTGCAGTCACCACCATCAGAATCCTTTATTAATTCTGTCTTTGATATCAAGCAGTGTTCCAGCTCTGATCAACCATGGCCTTCAGAATGAAGTAAAGGCTCGCAATGCATACTGTTCAAAGACAAGGTTTGTGGTGCGTGCATGTGGGCTGGTCGTTAACCCATCCTTGCCTTGGCTTGGAGCATCCCCAGATGGTATAGTTGAAGATCCTTCATTGAAAGGTCTAGGACTTCTAGTACTGGTGAAGATACTTGCTGTAATCCAAGACTTTTTGCAACCATCACATATGACAAAGTCACTCTCAAGCAAGAACATAAATATTATTAGCAAATTAAATGTGCTTTACCACTGGAGCCTCAATAATCAGTTATACTTTGGGTTATACTTTGGTGTCTTCAAATGTTTTTTACTAAGTTACCACCTCAAATTGCCTACCTCATACTACCTTTGAGACACTGAACTTGCCACAACAGCAACTCATAAAGATCTAGGAATCAAGGTGATGTCAAATTTATCCTGGGCTGCACACTATGACCAAATTCTCAGTAAAGCTTACAAAAAGTTTCAATCTTATCCGTCTAACATTCAAAAGCTCCCCTTCACTTTCAATTCATGCTAAGAAAATATTATATAATTCACTTAACATCCAAATTAACTTACTGTTGGCATCCTCATTTGCTGAAAGACGTAACTACAGTACTATTGAAAATCTTTAAAGAAAGTGACTAAATATATTCTTAATAACTACAATATTGATTACAAGCAACATCTAATTACGTTACCTCTAATGTACCAACTTGATTTTTATGACATTCGTTTCTTTATCAACACCCTACTGCAGCTTTCATTATTTTAGATTACGTATAATTTACTACTAGCACCAGATCATAATCACACATCAAATTAATTAATTAATTAATTTAATTAACCCTTTGGCCCCTAAATTAATAAAAAAGGGTTTTCGTTAAATGCGAATGCCACTATAGTGGCTCTTGTTACACGCATCCGTTCAAACGCATATATCTCGTAACGAAATATCCTATGAATATATGGTTTGGACCACACTACTCATTATATGATGTTGTAGATCTATCCTTCGTGAGTAGTTTAATGCAAACCACGAAGGAATAGGTGGTCCCTACATACAGTAGAATAACAGGAGCCTAAGTTGATATGTCAAAACGTGTATTTTTCGTAAAAAAAACTTTTGTGTATAAGAACCAAAGCCACAATAGTGGCGTTAGGGGTCAAAGGGACTGTTTTCTCTCCGAGAAATTACATAATGAATGTTTATTCCAGAATATTACCCAGATTTTGGAACTCTTTACCTACAATCGATCTATCCCTTCCAATCAATGTAATTAGGAATATTATATGCATTCATTTTGTACTTAATTTTGATTCTGACAACCTTTGTACCTATCATTATTTTTGTCCATGCACTAATTGTTGTAACTGTGGCCCAAAAAATAATTTTACTGTACTTAATCTTATTTATATGCATACAAAATAATGTACTTTATTAAATGTACCCAGGCTATTTGGCACTGATTGCCAGTAGACCTTCAATACATGCACATGTAATTTGTCATCCGTATACCAATGCTGTTATATATCATGTGTTGTAAATTATACAACCAAGTACTAAGAATAATATGAAATACGGTTGTTAAAATTACATCATAAATAAATAAATAAATAATTAATGCTTGGGAAAACTACAAGGCCTGTGAACTCGCCAGTGAACAATGGCACAAACGTATAATAATTACACCTGTTCATGCTGATGAGTTGAACGAACGTGTAATTCTATATAATGCCCAGCACCACACCCATGATTCAGAAGATTAGCGACCACAAGTGACCATCCACAGGCCTACTACTAACTTGTCTACTAATCCTTTGTGCCCAGATCTTCGTTCAGACAAATGCCCGGTGCTGCTGTAAGCCATCCCAAGTCGCCATGCCTGCCAGTACATGCTGCGGTCAGGTGGATTATTAACAGAGGCAGACTATGTTTTCATGTTGCAATACTGTTTGCATTGTTTGTTTGTACTGTGTATTTAACTACCCGGTAATAATAAATATTTTAAAATATTATCTCCTGTTGCTGTGAAGTACCAATCACCACTGTAGCTGCCATTCAGTGTCTGCACACCACTGATGTGCCATATCCATGAGCATTCCTTTGAAGGCACTGCCACCTTTCAAAGCGATCTGCTACACATTTTATTTCATCTTACAGCGTATCCATGACACCATCTGACCATTTATTGACATATCGGCCCATCTCACACTTAAAAATGTAACTGAGCGGATGAGTCAGATAATGGTTGTGTGTGACACATAGTGGAAATACTCGGCTTCTTTTGTCCCAGATATCACTGTGGTCTGCCCTTGGCAACTCCAGCCATGTCTTAATCCATCACCATGATCCATCCTCATTTAAACAACTGGTATCACATGAGGAGGACACAAATTGTGTACAGATACATAAATTAATATCCTAGACTTAATTAAGTGTTTGTTGGTCAGTATGAATTCTGAAGGCCTGCTATATATGTATATAATTACATTAGAGTGCACATAACTGTTGTCTTGATTATACCCAAAGCTTAAGCATCTGATTACAATTGCATTTATGTGTCCACACACGCACGCACGCACACTGTACTGGTCATACACTGCTTTATTGGTAGGTTGTCCCACTGGAGATTGTACTTGGTTCTATGTGCCCCGGGCCTAGTATAATAATAATAATAATAATAAATTTAAGGTCAGATGGCCTTATGCAAAGTATCTTGGTGTGATTTTGTAATTTAGAACCATTTTACCATTGAAAGGATCAAGAATTTTGGGATGAGATGCAATCACAATACAGATTTTTTCCTTAAATATATTTTACCAAAAACATGTGTACATAACAAGGATAATTTAAGTATATACATGGCACTGTAATTAACATGATATTTATGGATTTTGAAAATTGGTCAATAAACAACAAATGGTCCATATCTGGTTTGCAGAACCTGCCAGTGATGCTGGCATTACATTAGACAAGATGTTGCACTCCTTCACCCGATGGATGGCTCTTTCTACATGGATGCGGAGGGAAGCTATCTGCTGTGTATCTACAACCTCACTTAGAGTTAACTACTTTCTCTTGCCCAGAAAAGGAGGTATGTTTAAACAAACACCCAAAAGAATCAGTACATCTTGAATGGTGAACCCTTGATCTGCCATCACTTCATCCCCACTTTTTAACAGACTTGAAAACCCACTCCGCTCTACCAGTTCAGTGTCTGAAATGGAGCTAGTGTAGAGTGAGGATACTAACATTACATGTCAATGCCAACAAGTCCTTTAAATGTGTTGGTAGACTTGTAGTTTCTATATGTCTGTGACTGCAGAAGCAATGACGTAGGCGTATTAACTTTGATCTCAGTCGCATCTAAAATCACAGTGGCTTTAGGATAGAGCTCCCTTAAGACAGCTGGCATAGTATCCTTAATAGTGTCACCATCTGGCCAGCAAGGAAGCACACCAAGCAGAAGGTAACAATAACTGATCAAAGTCAAGAAAACCCTAGATACAGTGGATTGTGAGATCTTAAATCAACATGCCAGGTGATACTTATGTCAAGATGTAGCTTTACTAACATCGAAAACAACTCATCTGCCTGGCTTAAACTGGCTGGTCGACAAACTTCAGAGATTTCAAATTTCTCCACTCTGCCTTCCCAGGCTGCATTCTTCCTACACAGTCACTAACCTACCTATTACAGTAGCTCTATACACCACATTTGAGTGTCTTCCATCCGGGCTGAGGTACTCTAATAGTTTGTGAAAACCTGCAGCAGATGGCAAACCAGTATAAAAGCTAGCATCCTTATAAGAGTTTCGTATATAATAGTTTCAGACTGCCTCAATACCAAACCCTCTTCCTTTCAACATTCTCCCTCAGTTCAACAATTTCCAACTTTGCTTTATCCAACATCTTATACAGTTTCATAATTTCATCCTTAGCTGCTTCAAGCTATGCATTAACCTCACGTTGTACCTCTACTGACTCAATGACATTCTCAGAGCTTGGCTCTGCATCAGCTGTTTCTGGGTTACTATCAACTTTGTCCTCCTGTACAGGTCCCTTCTCATTAGATTCACTGTCATGGCCAACATGAACAAGTTTCCTTCCGGGTGCACTTTCTTTGTGGGAAAACACATGGGACAGTACCTTCTTTTAGTGTACGATAGTTGTCCCAAATATATAAAAATCAGTTGGCAAAAAATGGAGGGAACAAAATAACATTGGTTCATTTTCCTGGTTAAAAGTACTCCCCTACAGTTCGCGAAGATAAAAGATTATGTACAGACCAAGCCAATCAGTTGTTACAGTATGTCTCAAGTACAAGCATGTAATGTCACACTACACTGCAACATTACAAACGAACATGAACAAGACAGACAAAGACATCCCTATGAATACCATGAAGCAATTTGCCTTGCTGTCTGTATCTGGGATCTTGTGAAAAGATACTTCCACTTCTTTTCCATCGATAATTGTCATCCTGTATCCTTTATCGCAACAATCCGGTACGCAACAATTGTGCACCATTGTAAAACCTGCCCCATTCAAAATGGCGACCAAAAAGGGATGTGGCTTTTATCTATTGAAGTGGCTTTTACACGAGAAAATACTGTAATTATAATTCAACGATATTTACAGCACTGATAGTGACAATATCACCCATGACTGCTAACCGAGCTTATTAAACCATAGTTGTAAATGCAGGGCTTGTTGGCTTGAAGACGAATGTGTATTAAAATTGTGTTCAAATTAAGCTTTAGTAAGACCTTTGTTGCTGCTAGGAGATAATACATTTTCCCAACCAAAGGATCTACCAATGCTACCTCCCCTTAGTGCACTGCTGTAATGACCACAGCTTGTTGAATTGTTGCAGCTATGTGGTTGTAGTTACTGTATAGAGGGAAACTTTGGTGGGAGAAAACTTTGGCGGATTTGGCGATTCGCTACAAATTATTTTTCGTTGAATAAATAGACCACTCATATAGTCTATTGTTTATTTATATTTCTCTTATTTACTGTAAAAATTTAAAGTTTATACTTCACAGTCACTACACCATCCCTGAACTTAGATGTTATGGGATGGGAGTGTATAAACAGTGGAATGGACTACTGGAATGGTGGAATACTGGAATGGTGGAATGAATTTTTTTAAAGTTCAATATCATTTTTTACATCCAAATAAGTACAACTCCTCCCCTTATGTAAGCAAATAAATAGGATTTCCCTTGAAGTCAGCTTATTTAGCATAATTCACCTCACCATAGACAAAGTTTACCAATGTAATGATGTAAAGTCAGTTATGAACATGCACAATAGCAGTTTATTGGGAACATCAAGAAGACTCCTGACTTAACCCTTGTTCCCAAATGATAAAAAGTTAGCTAGCTAGCTGATTGCTTGTAAAAGTACATTCACTGTATAATGGTATTCATTTATTATCAACTTTACCAGTTAGGCACTGGAGGACAAACACAGAAGGCAGAGCCTGTATGAGCTGTTTACCATTAACCTAGGAACCTAAGTGAAAATCTTTGGGAAAAGTGAAATGCGACTATCTTGTAAGCATTTACAATGAGCCTTTTCCACAATTATATCAGAACAAAATTTAAGCCAAACTTCATTGTGGCAGTGCCATGTTGCACACTGAATTGAACCACAGTTAGTTTCAGACAATTAATAAAGTATTGAGTTATAAGTCATACAAGTGTTGTGGTGAGGAAAAGTATGCTAAAAGAGCTGACTTCAATGGGGAATTCTATTTATTTGCTTACATAAGGGGAGGAGTTGTACTTATTTGGATGTAAAAAATTATATTGAACTTTAAAAAATTCCATTCCACCATTCCATTCCACTGTTTATACACTCCCTTATAGGATAGCACAACCAGAGGTGCAAAAATGTAATAAAATAATAAAAAGTTATTGGGGCGAGCCTGAGCGAGCCCCACACTAGCTGGTCAAACCTGTGTGTACGAGTGTCAAGTATACGGACATAGTGAACGATCAAATGCGGCGATCATCGTATGTACGAGCGTCACGTTTACGATGATGAACGAGAATGTAACGGTAGAACGTATGTACGAGCGTCACAAACACGGATGGCAAACGAGAATGTAGCGGTCCAAGGTATGTACGAGCGTCACGTATACGGATAGCGAACAAGAATTTACCAGTCCATGCTACCACGTGTGCAGATTGTGCCACATGGCAAGTAATGTGGAGACTGATGAAGCACGAGAAGAGAGGCTACGAAGAAGGAGAGAGCGCGACCGAATTCGCAGACAGACAGAAACACCTGAACAAAGAGATGCAAGGTTTAATATAATCACTTTACAACTCTAGTAGAATTACTCAACCATTTTGTATAGATTGGCTAGGCGCAGAGAGTATGATAGGAATAGACGTACTACTATAAGATTACAGCAGAGTCAGTCAGAAATAGAAGAGAGCCTCAGGACAAGAAGAGAGCAGACTAGGACAAGACGGACCGAAACTGCTGAAGAAAGAGAATCAAGGTAAATTTGCAGGACAGTACTTTGATTTTATTCCTACATGTACTGGTACTTCTGCTACTTCATACAGACTAGCTTTAGCTGTAGTTGTCATTCTCACCAAAAATTAATCCTCAAACATATAGCAAAGCTACTAACCGGCAAATGTCAGTATCAACATCAATTGATCAGGCTCGCCCCACAATGCTTTTAGCATTTGTCTAGTAAACATGTATCAACAAGACTGACAAGTGTTACACTACAATACCCTCTGGGCCAGGTGCACTTAAACCAGTTATACTGCCTGTAAAACAAGCCAAACAAGTAACAGTAATAACAAAATGTAACTACATACACACTTTTATATCCTGATAGTAACCCTATCCATCAACATTCAATATGCTGTTGCAGTACAAAGAGCTCATAAAATATGAACTCTTGGTACTACACATCATATCATACACACATGGCTACAAAAACACAAGCATTACATTGTGGGTTGCAAGTGATGCTACTGCTTCAAATCATTCATGGTCGGCTCCATCTGCACAGCATAACAAATCACGTTTAGCCCAGCTGAACTATCAACTCTTATGCGATCTATTAGCAAAACAATACAATGAATGGTGAAACACATGTACTGCTTAACTAACCATTAACGAAGTGGAAACAGTATGAACACTTCGAGCCCCTCAGCCACGTACCCTCAACGAATCTTGTCGTGTCCACGTAGTCTCGCGTGGCCAGACCGCTTTTTCTCAGCACGGCGCTTATCAATTAAAATACGGCGCTTATCAATTAAAATTATAAGCGCCTTTTTCGAGCAGGCGCTTATAATTTTAACCGATAAGCGCCGTGCTGAGAAAAAGCGGTCTGGCCACGCGAGACTAGTGTCCACGCGCGCCTGTCGAAAGTGCGTACAGAGTTCGACTGTGTTGGGAGACCTACCAATAACAATATAGAACAACATGTTCTGTTAAATTCACCGTTTACACACCCGCTTCTCACAGTAAATGTCAGGATAATAAACTGGGAAATTGTTTTTCTTACTGGGTTATAACCTGACCATATTGCAATATATTGCTACCGTATTAATCCTATGTTTAGCTTATTATAGAAGAAAACTAGTCGGTCTAATCCGGATATCCAAAACCCGGATTTTTTGCCGCTCTTTGCCCAGCTGAGTTGTCGCTTCATACTCACCTATAGCTCTGTTTCAGATATGTATGCCGTCTCTACCAGGTATGTGTACAGTTATACGGTTATACCATAGATAATACACGTGCACACTACTATTAAGACACGTGTTCCGCATTCAATGCACACTAAAGTAAACAGCTCCTGTGTTAAAGTACACACTACCATACACCTCAATGTGTAAAGAGTTGTTTTTTAAGAGGTACAACTGAGAAGAGTGTGCGGTTACTTGAAAATGCGTGCTAAGGTACACCAGTTGAGATGGCACATCCATATCAAACTGTTTGTCATAATTATTTCCACATCAATTTTTCCGTTTCATGTAAATAGCTATAACACTACCTTCTAAACAAACCGCCATAGCTTTCACATGCTTTGTTTAATGGTAGTGAGACTTGGCTCATCACATTCCGAGAAGAAAGGTGATTTGCCTGGTGTGTAAGCTATTTGTGTAATGCTAAAGCTAGAATGAAGCTTTGAAATGCAAAATTTTGTATTTAGAACACACGCGAAACACGTTTGGGCATGTTTTTACAACACATCTCTGTAAGCTAACCTGTTTTGCAATTTGTACAGTCAGGATCTTATTAAGAATCTTTCACTGCGTAGAATGGTACCAAGTTTAGTGAATTTGGTCGAGGTTTACAACTTGTAATTTTGGGTTTTCCAATGGATTATTGTATGGGGTATGACTTATGTTGTCATTCGACAATGAATAAATGTTGCTATGGTAATGTTATCATACCTGTACAGTTAGCATTCGACAAGGGCTTTCTTGGCTTTCTTTAAACATATGGATTGCTGTAGAGATTATATGAGTTAAAGGCTGTAAATTTGTGTTTTTGCTGGTAGTGTAAAAATACATGTATTTTGTATTGGACAAGCAATGGATGAAATTTTTTGATTAGCCTGTTTAACCAAGCTGAGGTTGCTAAAAGAAATCTGGCAATTGCTGCTAGGTAGATATGATAATCAATTACTCGATTCTGCACCTTATCAGCTATTACTGGACAAAGAAAAGATGTACCCTAGATAGGAAGCTGGTTGTACTTGTAATACATATAAGTACTGTAGAAGGGTTAAATGATGGCTACGTATGTGTCAATGATCAAGCAGTTTATGTGAATATTTTTGCAGCTATTATATGGCCCAGTCTATAGTATGTTCATGTTGAGCTGAATCCTCAAAAACATTTAATAACTCATCAATGCAATAGGCCAGTTTCACATAAGGCCTTAAGAATGCAATCAGTGTTAATTGTCTATTGCGTAACCACTGGATGCTGTGGATGCCCATAAAAATGTATTGAAGCCATTGGGAAAACGATGATAACCGGCAGCAAAACTTACAAAGTATACGGTATGTTCTAATTTTCTGTACATGGAAAGAAACTACATTGATTTCTCTTTCGTTTCGTGGTTGTCCGCTGTGAATAGGACGAAAGATGCCCGAGTTAATAGTGTGGTGAAGTTAGAAATGTCACCAGACAAGGCCTTCCACAGCTGATATTTGTAAGTTCGAAGTCAGAAAATAACATAGGAACTTCAACAAGTCTTAATAATAGTTTTTGTTGCAAATTGCTTGAAAGCGCTGAATTGGCATGAGAGCTAATAAGTTAACAGCGTGTTCAGGGAACCCAGATACATCATCCAGGTGATAGTACAGCTTGCTCTTGTATATTGTACATCTGGTAAACGAGAATAACAAGCAGCTGCTTGTGTGTTTCGTCTCCAGAAAACATTTTTATCACACATTCTAACTTTTATTGGCTCATAACTCGCTAGTGGCTTAGCGTATTTACAGCAGACAAACACCACAGGGAGTAGAAATCAATGTAGTCTACAGTGCTGCTTTAAAAACTCGGATATTTCCATTAGATTCTATGTGACAATTGATTTTGTGTCCGTGGTTGTCCGTTTCCCAATGGTTTCTGTACATTTTTATGGCTAACCACAGCATCCAGTGGTTGCACAACCACAATTAAAAGATCAATTAAAATACTTTCCCTTACATGAAACTGGCCTATTACACACAATTTTGAAATTTGGCTCATTTGTAGTACTGCTTGACCCGCTAAAAATATTTTACAATCTTGTTGTTCAAATGTTTGACATAATATTTATGGCCATTCAAAATTTTCACAATACATTTCCTATGGGGAAGCCATATAAATACAGTGTCCATTACAGTCCTTTCCCGAACTTGTAATGGAGCCAAACCGTACGTGGCTGTTATTGACACCTTTGCTGTTACCAATAATCATCTGGTTGACTGAAATGTTAACTCTGTTGAGAAAAAAATCCACTTTTAATTTTTAGCTGTTTTTCAGGATTCAGCTCAACGTGAACATACTATAATAGATTGAAAAATTGCATAAATTGACCGGATTTGCGAAAAGGGGTCTTCCACACACATCCAATATACTGACTTTGATGATTCACAACTTCAGATTATAATAAGCTATTAGCTTGAAATTTGGACTGTAGTGAGAACCAACATAGGTGAATTGATAACAAAACCCTGAGGCTTGTATCTACTTTGAAAATTAAGTTATGGTCTTCCAAAGTATAGAATTAGATGTGTGTAGAAGACCCCTTTTCGCAAATCCGGTCACGAATATGTCAGCACCAAGTTACAAATTTACAGTACATGTAACTGTAGTTTTACCTAACATCTTCCTGACAGTTCCCCTGTCAAACTTTCGTGCTATGTGTAACTGTGGCTGTGATCTCAGGACAAAGGTAGCTCCCTAATTCATACACTGTATGTACTGCGGTATGTTAAATGCACCTTTCAGGCTTATGAGGTGTATAACAGTAATACAAAATAAAGCAGTCCCATAGTCTTATAGCCATTATTTATTGACTCTTGTCTGAAGGTATCAAGCAGTTAGTGAGTATGAAATCCTGTAAATTACTGTAATGCTTACCACTAAACTGTACCAGGGGTGTAGCCAGCCAGAAGGTGATGGGGTGACAGGTATACCCACGAAACGCTCAATGTCGTAATCATTGTATAAAAGGCTAATGACCCAATGATGGGCTAGCCAACATACGGTGTTGAATTAATTACAGTTAACTAAATCACAACTATGTTCGTACTTATAAAAAGCTATACTGCAGAGTCGAGCCTCATCTCACGTTCCTCACTGTACTCCAACATATTCATCCACAGTCACGTAAAAGCAGAATTAGAATAGCATGTTGATGTGTTATAACTGCTTACATTAGACACACTGAGGCCTGATGTGACTCCTTGTGGTCACGCAGTCGGCTGATTTTGTCCAACCATTCCAAATCCCAGGTAAACTACTTAACTCAATTCCGACTTTATAATCCCCTCTATGATAGACCTTGCTTCAGAGTCACAGTAGGCATAGATAAAATCTCATGCTGCCTCTTCGGCATTTTATACCGGCACGGTGAAACTTCAGAAAGTCTACAAACATTAACCATGATCGGTAAAAGCTCTTACATTTAACTCTCAATAGGTGCCAACAATTTATCACCCAGATATCAGTGTTTTCTCAAGATTCAATTGTAGAAGGTCACCCGCCTTTGTTCAAAATCTTTGGAGTGGACCATCACATGGGTAGCTGGTCTAAATATAGAACAACAATCCTAATGTTTTCGTGAATCCCACTCATACTGGAAATGACTGTTGTACATCATGATTTCAGACATGTACTGGCAATAACCACCAGCAAGTGCCAGGCTAGCTGATATTGTAAGCAATGGTGATGGGTGAACTTGTAGTTTGGCGGCGCCCGCCCTTTTTGCATGTTCGAAGGAGGCGGTCACCAGACTAGAATTTCTGATGGGGGGGAGGGGGGCAGATGCCCCCCCTCAACTACACCACTGAGTTACTGTACTAGCATATTATGCGTGAAGTAGAGCCCCATCCAACTCCATTCTGCCCACATCCTTTTCATACGAGAACTTAGAATGTTAGTATAGGTACATATTACTTCCATATTACATACTGTTGTAATAATGGATCAATACATGAAAGATTATAAGCCATCACTGAATGTATGTGTATTTAACTAGTGTGCAATAGAACATTTTCTCAAAATTGTAATTCTTTAATATACCACTTATACTGTATAAATTTAAATGTGCAGAGATTTTACATGCAGGCAATCACAAATGAAGTACACTTAGCAAAAGTTTTGTAGGTATTATATCAGTTATTCTGTTCAGCGCAAAAAAAATACAGTAGCACATGTTTGGTGATGGCACAACCCATTGGTATTTTTGTATGGGTAGTACAGTATGGTAGTACTGTATAGTAGGGGTCTCGAAGATGTGGGCGTGGCCCTTGGAAATATATCGGCCAGAAACCATCCTCTGAAATCCTTCACGGCCACTTGGCACTATTGGTTAGACTAAATAAAGCTCAAAAGTGCCTTCACATTGATCTAAAATGCTTTCAACAAGTTGCTACAAAATTTTTAAAAAATTATTTAACGGAATTTTCTACTGACTGACTGCCTGACTGATGCCTTCAGACCAGCGTAACTCAATAATGGCTAAGGCTACAGGCTTGATTTTTTCGCTATTTGATGCCACTTCGGCCCGAGAGGTGCCTTTTGGCATGCCACAGTACTTAAAATGCATTTTTCATGGACTTACTAGTATCCTCCTTTGTGTTCCATTCATCTTTGCCGACAGCAAAAAGTGGAAATTAGCGGTGGCTTCCTTTCCTATAAACCGAAATCGTCTGTATTTTTCATATTGGCTACTTACATTGTAGAGGTGCTTTTCGAACAGTTGTTGACTTGTACTACTGTGAAACGGATTGAACATAGCTAACAACGAAGAGTAATGGATACTTCACTTTTCAGACAATAATTGATTAACTGGGGCGCGCGACTCCATTTCTTTTGTTTGATGCGGTATGCATGGGTTCACCAGTCATAATAATTATTTGAAAAAAAGTAAACAAACAAGTATAAGGAAAAATTAGAAATTTCTAACTAGAGTAGGGGTCAAGAGTGCTCCAATACAAAGTACAGGGACAATATTAAATCACAGTAAAACAGTTAAAATTGTTATATATACAGGTGTATCTCTACTGTGCCTAAGATGGAAATGCACAGTAAGGATATAACAATTTTAATTGTTTTACTGTGATTTAATATTGTGCACTTTACTCCAGCTTGTTTCTGTACTTTTTATTGGAGCACTCTTGACCCCTACTCTGGTTAGAAATTTCTAATTTTCCTTATACTTTATATATAAGGGAGAGGGAGAGGGAGGGGAGGTTTAACTCTACTAACTGTATAATTTAAGTCAGTGACTTGATGTAATTTGTGGTAAAAGTGAAGCTTAGTGATGTCAGTCCTTTTATAAAAGGTGGGCATATTACTTCCACAGTGCATTTTGACTGTTCATTCAGAGTGCTTGACCACCCTAAGATTATTGCAAACTTAAGGATTGTACTGTATATACAAACCATGTTTTCATTTTCACAACATGCGTATTTTTGTCTATTATATGGCATCTTGCACTTGATGTTGTATGGTAGTGTACCTTATGACAAACGTTCTAAAATTATATATATTGTGTACTTATACTATTTATGGTTATTTACTTACATGTACTGTAGGTGCTCAAATCCTTGCCGATACGGATATAAATGTCAAGAGGAAACAAGTTGAAGAAGTGTTCAACAAACTATATGGTATGAATATATGCCACCTACTCAGCTGTAAAAAAATAAAACACCATTCATCAGAAATTTTCCAATTTTATTTTCATAATAACACATTATAATTAAAGTGCACATATCAATTGTACCTGAGAGAATATTTTTTTGGGTCAGTTACATAACTTATGGTTATGCGCAATGTAGGTTTAAAAATA
The DNA here is from genome assembly GCF_963678975.1 of Dysidea avara. Classification (NCBI taxonomy): domain Eukaryota; kingdom Metazoa; phylum Porifera; class Demospongiae; order Dictyoceratida; family Dysideidae; genus Dysidea; species Dysidea avara. The sequence continues at coordinate 1,585,532 of NC_089285.1, read as the reverse complement.
CATTTTTTTTAGAATCACTGTTGAAAGCTTCATATATATATATTTATAGGGTAAGCAAATAGAGATGGCAGTAAAAAGCTACCATACTCTAAAATATCCAGCTTAGGAATAACTGTCACTTTAATAAACGTGATAAATATGTACTTCCCAACACAGCACTACTAACTTCTACTTGACTGTCTGTTACCATGTACTGGACTACAAACTAAAAGATATGTCATTCATACACCATGTTTAATTTTAAAACCTTACAGTTTATTATCAGTCTTTCCTTACAGTCTAAAATAGACTGTAGTTACTTCCGGCCATAGGAAGAGGGGTGCTTCAATGAAACACCATCTGGTAACCCAGTGACAGTTATTCCTAAGCTGGATATTTTAGAATATGGTAGCTTTTTACTGCCATCTCTATTTGCTTCCCCTATAAATATATATATATTGGTTCAGTGAATACTACTGCTGTCAGTGGAGCAGTTGGTAACAGAACTGAGGATGATCAGCCAAGAGGTTAATCGTGCTGTGTTGGGAACTACATATTTATCACGTGTATTGGTGCAGTGAATACTACTGTCAGTGGAGCAGTTGGTAACAGAACTGAGAATGATCAGCCAAGAGGTTAGTCATGCTGTGTTGGGAACTACATATTTATCTCCTGTATTGGTACAGTGAATAGTACTGTCGGTGGAGCAGTTGGTAACAGAACTGGGAATGGTAGGCCAAGAAGTTAGTTGTGCTGTGTTGGAAACTACATATTTATCTCATGTATTGGTGCAGTGAATACTACTGTCGGTGGAGCAGTTGGTAACAGAACTGGGAATGGTCGGCCAAGAGGTTAGTTGTGCTGTGTTGGGAACTATATATTTATCTCGTGTATTGATGCAGTGAATACTACTGTCAGTGGAGCAGTTGGTAACAGTACTGAGGATGGTCGGCCAAGAGGTTAGTTGTGCTGTGTTGGGAACTACATATTTATCTCATGTATTGGTGCAGTGAATACTACTGTCGGTGGAGCAGTTGGTAACAGAACTGAGGATGATCAGCCAAGAGGTTAGTTGTGCTGTGTTAGGAACTACATATTTATCACATGTATTGGTGCAGTGAACATGTTTATATATTTAGCCATGGTAATCTACCAACCATAGCAACCATTGATAAGCAACAGAATTTTTAATGTTACACCAAACAATTGTTACCTAGCTACCCTGGTTATGGCACCAAAGCAAACTGTTGGTAGGAAACCTTTTTGTTGCTGTGGTATTGAGTTTCAATCTGGTCCCACCATTATTCACACTTGAACATGTGCGTTCAACAGAACCATTTCACACAAGCACAGATATTTGCTGAATCCTAAGATTCTAAAAGCCAACTCTTGACATATTGCATCAAGGGGATACGTATACGGACCATTAAATTATATTGTTATAATAGAAGTCATAGATCATTTTGCACATCTATAGTTCTGTTGTAGAGTTTATGTATAATTTATTAGTTTCCATTGATTAACTTATGTGTATAAATGTTTTTGAATGTGTTGGTTGCAGGAACTGTGCAGTCTGAGAGTGATGAAATTGTTGTGCTGTTGTCACCCACAAGACAACCAGTTGGTCTTGGACAGATTATACAAAGCCAGGATATACATGGTCACACTATTTCACCAGCCCACGTAAAAATACAAATTGATTACATTATTCCAGGAATTTGTCCGCCAGTTCCTATGCCCTTTGATGATGGTGAGCTTTGTTCGGGGCAGTTTGCTGCTTGGCCAAGGAGTCTAACTACTAGTGCAACATTCTAAGCTAGACAACTTTCATACACCAGTTTCTGTTATGTAACTCTGTAGCTATTGGAAGTATAATCCTGTGCACTGTAACAGTACTGATGTTGTTTCTTTATCATTAGAAGTATCTTTAAATTATATTATATTCTTGCATATAAAATGAGACTACATACATTTGATTGTTATGCTCGAAATAGTTATAATTGTACCTCATGCAACTTTTCTTGGTACAGAGGAACCTCAGTTGCCTTCATGCCAACATTTCTTGACCTTATTTAGCAGGTAGCTACCAGTATATTAGACTGGTTACTTCATACACAACTCATTTGGGGATTAATACAATGGCCAGTGTAGACAGGTGACCTGATTAGGCTCGTTAAACTGTATTGAGATGGCAAAGCATGTAGTACATATAAATGGCTGAGACATTCCTGGTGAGGTGTTTAGAGTCAACAGATTAGGAGAAATATTTTGCACTTCAGTAAATACAAGAAAACACATACTAAGAGTCTATTACCAGCAACAGCTACTTGTCCAGACTGCTTTTGTGCTACCACCTTAATTTTCAATGCTGAAACTTTTGGTTTGAAGGTAGAAACACTGCTGATTTCTGAGATTTGTGATATCGAAATCTAAAGGTCTGCCAGATCTTTGTGCATATGGCTAGTGTCTTAAGAACAGAAGTGTTACTACAAAGAATATAGCCATGCCAGGATTTGTGTACAACAATGGCAAGTAATTCTTGTCAGAAATACTCTTTCAATGAACAAACGGTCTAATAATATTGTGTTTGTGCATCACATTATTTTTATGAGTTTGGTATGTTATAAAGATTTGAGATGGAAATGCATGCAACAAAAATCCTATTATGAGTGATCTAAATGTCTATCGTTATCAATCATTGTTGCTTTTTAAGTGACAATATGAACCTATTAAACAACATAGCTGCACTTAAAAGTTATTTAAGCCATCGACTATGCAAATTCCATACAAAGTGTGTATTGTCTCTGTTGTGCTCTGTACACCACAGATGTTTACAGCTAATAAACCTCTTACTATGGATATACAGGTTTCTCAAAGGTGATTCTGGCTGTAATAAGGTTATGGTTACACTGTAAGTCTTAGCCATAACCTTTGTACAAAAAGATGAGCTGTTGTACCTATTACATTTTATGCAGTTGAATGACCTCAGTATCATGTTTAAGTTTGGCTTGTGCTTATTGCACTATAGACGAGTACGTACTCTGATCTTTTTGTTCTCTTCGATTTGCACAAATCACTACTTCCTGTACATGTATTATCCATAATTTTTAAAGAATTTTATCCACAGCCAGTGAATCTCTTACCATTGCATGCACGATGCCTGTATGTATGTAATACATAATAATTTTATGCTACTTTTAATGATAAGGCTTTCTAAATAGGTGCCAAACACACCAAAAACATGAGACACACTGCAACTTAACAGTATAGTGGATTTATAAGAATCAATAGAATATTGAAAAAAACTTAAATGTGCTATGTCAATTATGTAGAAGCCGGTAGTACATAGTATAAGGTGAAAATGCAATAGATTCTTATTGGTCTATTACAAAAGTGTCTATGTATGTCTAAATATGCTTATAGGCTACTGTGTAAGCTGGAGTACTGTAAAGATATTGACCACTAACACAATAGTTGACTGCTCTATTAGAGTATTTGTTACAATATTAACCAGTAAAAGTGGGAGGACTATGGTCCCTCAGCCTCCTCCATTTCTCTACTAATGAACATTACCAATCTAAATGGTTTGAACACCTGAAATGTGTTTAGGTCTAAGGATTTAGGAGATACAGGTAAACGAGTACATTTAATTTAAAGGCGTGGTCATTTTCACATAATTCACAGTGGATTAAAGCTTCGGCACATATCTCATGTTGTGCCTTAGGGTCAATTACCCTAGAACAATTGAGAAATATATACTCTCCTAAATTAAGTGCATAAAAAACTTTGTTAGATACTACACTAATGTGACAAGATCTGTAAAAGGGGTTTATATGTACTTTGCAAAATCTGGTGAAGGAGGTATACACCAGCTGGAAATTTGATCTATAATACCCCTAGCATAACACCATAGCTTTGTGCATTACGGTGCTCACATGTGATCAGTCAAATCAAGCTGGAAAAGTTACACAACCTATTTTCACAGATGCTGTTAAATATTTTGAAATATTGTGACGTGTCATTGTGTGGATCTTCGACTAGTCTTATGTACATTAAAAGCAAAGTGTTTTTTGGTTTGGCTGCAAGAAAGATCTTTCTTAGACAATCTTAGTAGATTTTCTGCATATTCTTTTAAATCATTTCTTCCCATGAATGAGCCAACAGGTCTTGAAGGGTGAACTTCTAGTAATGGTACGTATGGGTTAAATTAATGCACATGGTATTCTCAGTTACCTTTATGATTAGAAATATTAATATTGCTGTTTGAGCTAATAAAGTGTTCCAATTCTTGTCTGGGTATTTCTTGCTCTCTCTGCAATATATAAATTCATATTAATTTTAATACTCCTCCACATAACTAAAGATGTGTACATCAAGACCAGACTGATTAAAGCACATGAAGCTTTAAAAAACAAGGACGAGTACATTTGTATGTGACATAATTAGTTTAATATTTGTATACATGTTACAGTGTAACGCTCTCTAGACATATTATTGCGGAAAATGTACAAGCTGCAAAACTGTGGACAACAGGTGTAGGTAAATAGTAAGCATGCCATAAGGTCAATTGATTGAAGTCAAAGAATTGAATGTGTGTGGAAGTCAAATCTGCTATTTGTTTCAGCACTAGACAGTACTTACCACTTGATAGCATACAATATGTGTGCAATGTATTGCAATAAATTGTTACAATAAATTCTTCTCTGTAGAATTCCTGAGCCCTCCAGTTGGCTGGTGTAGACATCATTGATTCTTCATCACTATCTGTCTCATCATCCCATGAGACTGATAATGTCTCGTCATTAAAATATGATGAAATACCATCATTATACAGAACTTCATCATCGTCACTAAGTTCAGGTGATGTACTACCTACAATAACAATACGTAGTTCAGTTTTGACAATGCATGTATACATTCAGTATTATGATTTGAGCCATTATACAAATAAAAGTCAAATGGAAATGTAACAGTTTGGGCTAAACTGGATAACGAACAACAGCTTACAAAACTTTATCCTTTGACCATCTAAAATCAACGGAGGCTTATTATACAAGAACTTTCTTCATGCTTAAGCAGTATTCATTAATTAAAGTTTACAACATAATAAGATATTGGCAGCTTAGTAGTTTACTACACATATGTACACATACGTAGTACACAATATACTACATATATGCCATATTGGCAGTTTATTTGTATTATTGATATATATCATTGGCAAAATACTGATATTAGCAGTTTAGTGGGAAATTACCATCTTCATCATCAATCCTTGCCATAGAAGAAACGAGCAGTTCTAAAGCAAAGAAAATGATAAATCTAGCACAACTTTTACAGCCTCTACATCCTCAGTTGTTCTGTTACCAACTGCTCCACTGACAGTAGTATTCACTGCACCAATACACAACATAAATATGTAGTTCCCAACACAGCACAACTAACTTCTTGGCTGAACATCCTCAGTTCTGTTACCAACTGCTCCACCGACAGTATTATTCACTGCACCAATACACAACATAAATATGTAGTTCCCAAAACAGCAAGACTAACCTCTTGGCTGATCATCCTCAGTTCTGTTACCAACTGCTCCACTGACAGTAGTATATACTGCACCAATACACGTGATAAATCTGTAGTTCCCAACACAGCACGACTAACCTCTTGGCTGATCATCCTCAGTTCTGTTACCAACTGCTCCACTGACAGTAGTATATACTGCACCAATACACATGATAAATATGTAGTTCCCAACACAGCACGACTAACCTCTTGGCTGATCATCTTCAGTTCTGTTACCAACTACTCTACTGACAGGAGTATTCACTGCACCAATACACGTGATAAATATGTAGTTCCCAACACAGCACGACTAACCTCTTGGCTGATCATCCTCAGTTCTGTTACCAACTGCTCCACCGACAGTAGTATATACTGCACCAATACATGAGATAAATATGTAGTTCCCAACACAGCACGACTAACCTCTTGGCTGATCATCTTCAGTTCTGTTACCAACTGCTCTACTAACAGGAGTATTCACTGCACCAATACACGAGATAAATATGTAGTTCCCAACACAGCACAACTAACTTCTTGGCTGAATATCCTCAGTTCTGTTACCAACTGCTCCACTGCACTTGGGTTTTCATCTGTAAGTGAGACAACTTTCCAACACACACATGTACATACACAACACACAAGCATACACAGTACTACACAAACCAAAGCAACTGACCAGTTTCATTTGAATGGAAATGGAAATATGAGCTGGAATTATCTGTGGATAAAAAAAAATGCAAATTATTTTACTCTAAAATATCAATGTAAGAGACCTGTATAACTGGTCAGGGGAAAATGATTTTCCGTACTGGCCTCTGACCTTTTTGCAGTCCTAAATTTCTGTACGGCTTCACGTTTCACCTCTATTGGGATCGATGTAGCAATTGATGCAAGGCTAGCTGTATAGCTATTCCGATGGATATTAATTGCAGCTTCCCAAATCATGTGATCCTCCACCGGTAAACCTTCATTAAAAGATCTCAACATCTTCTTAATTTGGTTATTGACTGCACTAACTCGCTTACTTAAACGAGAAGCAATCGCAAGTCCATCTACAGCAAAAATAAATGATATTGTACATAGCTTCAATGGGACACTATGATAGGTGGATAGAATTGAAGGACACAAATCTGTTATATGCATACAAATAAATAATCTTAGCAAAGTAAGGCGACCTATAGATAGGAATGAAAGCATTAAACTGTACCAGAATATTTTGCCTTTAAGGTAAGTAAAAACCATCTTTCTCTTGCTGCTTGCTCGAGTTTTAATAAGACACATTCTGTGCTCAGATGCAACCAAAGCTTTAGCTTCCTGATACTGAGTAGATGATGTAGACCATCTTTGACAGACACCATTTGCTTGTTCTAAACTCTTAAGCTTGTCCTCACACTGTGTAAGGCACTCTAAAAGTTGAGAAGGCGATACAAACAATGGAGAACTTGGTTCAACAGTACTGATTGAAGTAATAGAAGACCTTTACAAAAGTAGGACACATATTGTAAGAACTAGAGATGAAAGAGCATACGTACTTAATTTCTTCGTGCATATCAATTAGCTTGACATACTTAGCTTGCCATCTCTCAGATAAATTCATAGCTAGAGCACATGCAAGTAATCTGCACATACATACAGTATCTCACAGATATACCACTTGAATCTTGTAAAAGTTGAGATCTCTCCTCCTCTTCCCACCTTTCAACATCAGCCATGGAAAACTGAACTGTGATTTAAAAGTCGGCAAACAAAATTTATATTGAATGCTTAATCTGAACTTTATACTACACGTATCTATTACCTGGTGACATTAGCATCAACTCATTTAAATCTTTGTTAGATTCTTCTTTCAAACTTTGTGCATGATGGAACTTCTTACAAATCAACTTACCTGGTAATTTTTAGCATTACAGTGCACATCAAACAAAACATACATAACTATCATACCGATATTGTCTATTCCCTTCTGACCATAATAGAGGATAGCATCACCAAGAGCATCAATTCTATGAGATGGTCCCATTTCTTTGGTCATCCGACTAAATGGTCTTAAAAAAGACCACATCCTTTCCATGCCCTCACCATCACTAAGTCCAAAGCCTTCAATAATACGAGGGCTAAATTGGATCTAGATATCAGATATTTGTACACAGTTGCTCCCTTCAACTTGACAGAATTTATATTCATCCAAATGGAAGGGGTGACACCATAAGGTTTTGAGGGTACTTCCCAAAAACTTACTCATGAAAATATAGCTAGTTTACTTCAAACAAAAGGCAACAGCACCAGACAAAATACACTGAAAATTTGTAAGCAAAGCACAAAATACAACACATATAAAAGTATATAAAATATAATTTAATAATCATATGGCACCAAAAATACAAGTCCTAACAGCACGTCTAGTTTGAAAAAGGAAAATGAAACATAGTCAATGGGATCTTATTTCAGATAAATAGTGCATTTCAATTTCAAGAGAAACGAAATAGAGTGAGGGCGGTCTCTTTAGCAGAACAGAACAAAATGAGAACTGTCTGGAAGATAAAGAGCAAAGGTCATTAAATTTAACAGCAATTATATTAATAATGCGTATAAAAGCCTCACTAATCACAATGCTACTTTAATTTACGATACTTGGTCCAAGCCAAATTACCAGTATTTCTGGTGAACTTTAAATAGCGAACTGAAGTGTACCATAAAAAAAGATACAGCATTAACACAATAGGTACAGTAACACATGTATGTAGCTACAAGTAGACAGTTGTTAACGATATTGAGGGGCAAGTCTCTGTAAGCTATTAGCGATGTTTTAAAAACATGTTATTAGTATCTCAATAGCGAGAAATATGAGCATATGTGGTTTCCTACATCTTCATTTTTCACTCTGCTCAGGGGTTTCTGCAGCTCTGTGCATTCTGTACAATTTCCTTCTAACATTCCTACACTATCTAACATCATCAGTAGTGTCTCTATCGTTGTCAGCCATGGTTCATATCTTCCATTAACAGAAACTGGTAGCAACACGAGGTACAACAACACAAGGTTTTATACCAATGCACGTGTTAAATCAGGAAGTCACGGTGGCATTTACAATGACAACAAATAAAAAAGTCCAGTAATCTATCCCGTTTAACTTCATGTACTGAGCAATAACTGACAGTACAAACAAGGAAGTCCAGTAATCTACACCATTAATTTCATTCCATTTTATGTATTATCAAAGCTGCATACTGCAAGTATGCCAAACCAACCAGTACAATTGAGCCCTGGGGTGTGCAAAGACTACATGTGGGAGTGAAAAGTACGCTCAACTATGGGGTGAACTATACAGAGGAATACATAATGGTAGTTTACAAAAGCACACAAATCATCACCTGGCAACTGAGTTTATGACCAAAGCAATGAAAAATAGGAATTGCTAGATGAAACGCTGACAATAAGTCATCACGAGAGTTTGCCTGCATCATTGACTTAGAATACAAATATTGTAAATAAATTAATCCAGCAAACCTGAAGGTGCTTTTGTAGTGTACAAGACACATCGTACAACAGTTTAATGTCATGGCTTGGAAACAATTGTTGCAAACAGTGCATCATGTACACTGCATAACTAATCCTGTTAGTGTATATTTAATACAAATGAATATCATTCATCCTACAAACCAAGTAAATGCATATAGCATGATTCGAGAGTCATTCATATACTTGTGAACTTGAGTTGCGTGATTGACTATGAGATGACACAAAAGCATTCACCTCATCCTGAGGTTCAAATACCATTTTTCCACTAAGTGGACCCTGAACACTTTTGCCAGCTGACTTTTTCCGACAAAGGGCAAATATGACATCTATTGACACTGTCACTGCTCCACTTTCCTACATGTCCAACCAAAATTAAAGAATAAGCAAAAGGATAAATTTTATTTCATATGTACATAATTCTACAATAATGCACTACACAATCCACACAGATATTTGCAAATGGCATTTGTACCGTAGAACAAGCTGGGCATGAGTGATCTAATGGAGTTACATGTATTCCCTCTAAAGTTTGGAGGCGTCTCCGGAAATGCCTGCAGATCAATACAATACATAATCTTGGATTCTTAAAATAATGCATTGCTTATTAAGGTAATGCATTTGACCATTAACAATTTTCTTTCCCACTGCCCAAAAGAACTCATTTGTAAACAACAAGATACGTGTCCTATTACTATGCTTATAAACACTGTACTGTGTAAGTACAAGAATTTCTTCTTCGATTGCAATCAGAAAAAGTGTACATAATTTTTTTTTTACTTTGTAAGTTTGTCTCTACATAATTATTCTTTCTCAGTTTGTAAGAGCTACTTTGGTGAAGGAGTAATAAGCAGCCAGTTAATTCTTCAGTCTCCGTGTCATATGATCAGAAACCAGTATATGATTTAACATTCAGGAGCTATCCATCACCAATCAGGGAATATAAAATAATATTTGTACTTGCCAATTAGCATGCCTCATTCATTTAGTGAAATGTACCACCAAATACAGCTAAGCATGGCTATGTTCTCTCCGATTATATAATTTACTGAATGGTAGCCAAATAGCTGCTGCTACATAATGCTGTACCTACGTTTTTCTTCAGAAATCATATATAGCTATAACTGAATTAAATTAGACTTTTGAATAATGTAAGATTATAAATTTCATCTAACACTTCCTCCAACAATTTAAAAGTGGAAAAACAGTATGCAGAATTTATAAATGTACCTGTACTCTTCAAATGAATGAATCAATACCGGATACAGATTGCCTGGCATCTAATAAATTATAAATTACATAGCTAAATCTACTATGTAAACATAATAACACAGCACACTAATTTATGTCTATGTATAAAGTAATTAAGGTAACACTATCTGTGGTGGACTTGCCTAACAGATATGTGGAATTGTCTAACCACAACGCCTTTGATGCGGATAGTCCTAAATGCCCCAAATTGTGGTATTGTGTTTAGTGGAGCATGCAAAATACTCATATTCTACAGTGGTATACATTCCTTTTAGTGCAGAAGGCAAACTGGCTCACCTTTTATTTTCCAGTGCACAGAGATACAATAATTACAATTACCTCTTCAGTACAGGGCAGAAAAAAAGCTTACAGACACTGTTTAAGATGCTCCCCATCCATCTATTTTTTTAAAGCTAGTAGTGTTACAGTGCAGGTGCTAGAATTCCGCATACACATTCCTTATCACAACAGATGCATTGGCTGAATATGTTGAGAAGTGTACTAATAATGCTACATAACTACTTTAGTCTGATATAATAAGAATTTTATTCGACCCTGTACATGTATCACTACTACATATACACACTGTACTTACATAGATCCCTGAAAAAATGTGAGTTAAAAATAATTGCACATTAGTGTAGTAGTGCTCTTTTATACCTATATGAATAAATTTCACATACTTTAATCAGTTTCTTTGTCACCAAATAGGACCATGCTTGTGTAAAGTCCTGTACTGCTACATGGCACTCAAGCAACAGTGCTTCAAGGAGATCCATAAATTCAAATGTAAAGGCTACTTGGGGATAGACAGGAGTTCCAGGCCAGTAATTAAATCCAATCAATTTGAGTGCATCACACTTACAGGAGCAAACTGGAAAATTCAAAACACGTGGAGATCCTGTATGAAGAAATACTTGAGGTTTTTGTGTAAGCAATCATCTTCTGCTGAATTCTTGCCACAAAATTTCTAAAGTAAGCCTGACATTAACATAACAAAATTGTGACCTTATTTTGAAAAACCTATACCTTTTGACACAATGGTAAACATTTTTGTAATACTTTAAAATGGTAATACCTCACCAGCCTTGGTAACTATGCAAGTGAAATTTTCCCTGAAGATGGAGGCTTTAATGGCCTTTCAGAGCATCTACAGTATAAGGAGCTCCCTGTAGGAGTTCTTGTCATTTTAAATAGGTTTTTTCATGAGTAGCCATTGCTGTATCACAAGTCCTCACAAATGCACTTTGATATGCTCACAGAAACCCGTCTCTAGAAAGCAAACCCGACAAGTTTTAAGACAAAGTTAGTGTGAAAATTGTTAGCTGCCAGACAGTGTAGCCATCTCGTTCTGGTGTTATCTCAAAACTTGTTTATATGCCAAAAAGGTAGGTTTTCTAAAATCAGGTGTTTGATTTGGAAAATGTAGTATTGCAAAGATCTGCTCAAAATTTGCTAAGTAACATTGAATTGCAATATGGGATACATGCCAGTATTTTAAATAAAAGTTCCATTATTACATATGTGCTACTTAGCTGTTTATTGGTTATATAAATAGCATACTACATACCTTCAACACTAAAACATACAATGCTTCTCCTTGTTATACATGGCTTTGGATCAAGCACAATGCCATCAGGCAGTTCAAGTGGCTGAAAATAACCATCCTATTGGTACATTTATATTATAAAGGTAAATTACTAAGCATGTTTCTATATCTACCTCCCAAACTTCCACAAAATGGTGAAACAATGAATGTTGGTGCATATCAATAGCACATTGCTTACAGTAAATCATAAGAGGTCCGCACTGATCACATTTCACTATGCCTCTAGATTTATCACATATAGTGCAATCCAATAGTGGTTCACTCATATTCATAATAACTCCATTTAAGGCAACACTTTGGACGATTTGCCATTTTTCAGCTGCTTTTTGCTTCCTCTTTGTGTGAGCTGTTTGCTGCTCTGTATCTGGTTGATCATCATAACATGTGCCTTCATTATTTTCATCTAGCATTTGGTCAGATGAATCATCAGTGTTAAAGTGACACTCTTCAACAAGTGGTGGATCGCTGAAACTTCTAACAGGTGCTTTAATGTGCTTTATTTTACATCTCTTAGCAACACTAACAAGTGTTAGAGGAATACTTTTCCTCTTTATAATAGTCTTCCTTGGATTCATTGCTCATACATACATGTATCTAGCTAGATCAACTATATAAATTCCAGCATGTACATGCCAGTACAAAGTTTGGTAAAATGCCACCTAAAATCAACAAAAATAACACAATTATACTAATACCCCATGTTTCTTAGCTACAGGCACCAGATACATCAAGGTTTTTAGGCCCTTTCAATTTCAGCATTTGGATAGATGTTTACAGCCTCTGATCCATAAGCTGAAAGTAAACAAGGACTAGACAAAATCTCCGGAAAGGGGTGGCTGCTTTAGTTTCAAGCTTTTGGAAGTTTTTTATTCTACACGGTATGAGCAAAAAGTGTGTACTAAATTAGAGTTTTACATGATTGTAGTATGAGTAGTTTAGCTGTTAATGCTTCAATTAGCATGCCAAAGTAAAGTAGCCACCACATCAATCCCCCCCGATCAGCTCCTGTAACTTCCCTACATTTTCCTATTTTCAACAGGAGCAGCTAGTGTAGGGGAAGCAGGTGACAGTTGGGGTTGTTACCTAAAGAAAAATAACTGGTCCAGATATTATTCCATGTAACTTTAGTTACAGATAAGTTTGTAAAAGTAACCACTAAGAGCATTAAATTTAATACTGTTATACTCATTACTAAGGAATATAAGAACAAGTGGCTCTACCTTCAGAAGTAACTTATAGTAGCTAAACTAGCAAGGGTTTCCACTGTGAAAAATTTAAGTCAGTATTTCTTTATAATCACTGAGTATGATTTTTAATATGCAAAAGACAAATGTGAACCCACAAGAAACATGGTTCATAGTTACACAATGAAGCTTATAAATTAGTGCTTTTGTCAAAAAGTGATGAAATAATAATCGCATGCGATTATTGTGCAAATGGTGGGATGAGCTGTTGTAAGCTACTAATGCTAAGGTTACGCCATTATAAAGACACTCACACAATTTCTGTACATTCCAAAACATGCTTAAGTACCATCAAGAGTTCATAATATATATACTGAGGAGAGTATTCTACTCCCATATACCCCTGTAGAAGGGTGTATCATAAAGTGATGATGCAATACTTCCAAGTTCTTCCAATTCTTTTTGTAAAACTAATGATGTCATTAATCAAACATAATATCGATTGTACGTGTGCCTAACAATGTCGCTAGCAACCGAACTAACTCTACTTCCCAGCACTTCTCACTGAACTACAAGCACAGGTTCATGGTGTAGACAAACGAAATGGACGTTTCTTGAAAGTTCATTCGCGAATACAGCAGGTTCTGAGCTTCACTTGTGTGGTAAGGCATTGATTCGTGTGCTTTTATGGCTTCTTGTATGTCACAAACCACAACATCTTGTCGTTACAGCTTCACTTTACGATACACCCTTCTACAGGGGTATATGGGAGTAGGATACTCTCCTCAGTATATATATTATGAACTCTTGGTACCATTAATTTGTGATTGTTCAAAACTACTACTAACAGCTAACAATCACAAGTGACCACATCTCATCACTTTATGATGAAGCATTAAGCCTTTGTTGCACAACTAGAAACCAATTTGTCTTGTTTTTTGTGAACTTGTGTTTATCTTTTGAATATCAACAATGAGTAGCTATTAGCTACCAAGAAATACTGACTTTTAATTTTCACTTCGAATATTTGCCTCACACTGTTCCACCCATTGAGCTATTTCTGGTATACTCTTTCTTCCACTCTCTTCAGAGCAAAGCGACTGAGAGGAGACTGTAGCTTTCAGTGTAGTGTAGTGTTGTACTTGGTTTCACAGTTCCAAGTCACAGTCAGTGAGTCATGAGTCACGAACCAAATACAATTATAGCTAATGCACCTATCAATGTTATCCCCCTCAGGGCGCAGTGGGGAAAATGGTGGGGATTTGACTTTTGGAAAAATCAAATTCTCCACTCATGGGGGAACAACTGGTGGTCAAACCTCCATGCAGTATGGCTGTAGCTAATACATTTTAGGAAACAGGTTAATTCTTATAGCTTGCAAGCTAAAATTTCGAATGGTCAAATGCCCCACTAGTCGGACAAAATTTCTGATCAAATTGGGCCAAAATCCCCCACTAGCTAATCCCCTGGGAGGGGGGTAGTGGGGCTTAACATTGATAGGTGCATAAGCTCTTCATTATTATACGTAGCTATGTGTAGAGCTGTTTAAATGTTTACAATAAACTTACTTGCCAGGTGGTGACTGCTTTACAAGGGTCGGTGGTTCACTTGGACAGGACCAATGTGGGCGATGATACGTGCACGGATACCTCTGGGACTTGACCGACTAGTTGTTAAGTGGCTGATAAATGTATTTTGTCTCTTCTATGAAATACCACAATCAAACCTACACAGCTAGTGCAAGCCATGTGTATGGCATGCATTCAGTTGTAGCTATACATCAGCTGATATGTACAGTGCATGGGATTACAGTGTGCACAGTGAATACTTACAAACAAAAACGTTTGAGGAATCAATTTATCTAATACGAGCACACAAATGCTGGACTATTTGATTAAGGGCATAGCTACTGCATGCATGGATGGCCTTCATAAATCCGCCCTTTAGCTAATAATTCTTTGTACCTCTTGAGGTCCCTGGCTGCTCATCTTGGCTGATTCTGTAACAATTCCACCGTTAACTCAGTAAAAGAGAATCAATCATCAACGTGACCCGAGTAGCTGCGACAGGCACGCGGAACAAGAAAACACATGTCCTGGCCTTATAGGCGGCTTGTTTTACAACCCTTCAAACAATCCCCAGAATCTGGGGATGGAGTTACCAGGAGTTATTGCAATATGGTCAGGTTATAACACAGTAAGAAAACTAATTTCCCAGTTTATATCCTGAAATTTACTGTGAGAAGCGGGTGGTTTACAGTACAGTACACAGAACCAAATTTTCGGGATGCACGTGAAAAGTGTGTTATTTGGAAATATTGTACTTTACGTGGGAGGAACAAAGCGATGCTGCGTAGCTAAAGCACCGCCGCGTGTGTGCACGAAGAATACAGTGCGAGGACAGGTGTGATACAGCGCGTGTTCAGAGCGTAGTCTCGACAGACTGTCTCGTGCCCAGACCGCTATTTAAGCCTATTTTCCCTTTTGGGAATACAGGGGATTTAACAAATCGAGGTGTCAAATTCCCCACTACTGGGCAAAATCGGCTGTCAAATCCCCACCCCATATTAGGGGATTTGACAACACCTCAAGGATGACTAAGCGCATATTTCATGCATGCGACTAATAATAACAAGGCCGGAGGAGACGGTCCGGTTGGTCAGGCCTGAGCCGGACCAATAATCTGGAGTTGAACCAACTCAGAGCTGACTAGCTGGAACTACATTACTCTCATGCAATCTTTGGACGATCACATCTATATGTAGCTACGTACATTTTACAGATGTTCATGACACGAGTAGTTACCTAGTTTCTCGGCCTAACTAAAGCACAGAACTACACGTATAGTACCTCCAATTACCTTACAGTGTAACAGCATTCGTATCATTTTGTACAGAAATGATTGTGGGTTCTACGTACAGTATCACGTGTGCTGACAGTTGACATTTATCACATGTAAGGCAGGTGCCTTCTTTGATTCTAAACCAGCACACTTATATCACAATTCAATATTTATAAAATAATCATTAGCATTTCTTGGCTTGTCTCTCTTGGCTTCTTTTACTGGGCGAAGGGCTGGCAGTGACAAACCAGATGACTCATTCTGCGGCAAGAAGCTGTACACCGTACATACATTACATGGTGGCCATCTGGATGAGATGTTGAGTAGAAATCACTCCTCTCCAACTACCTACTCGTCCTGTCGAGATACTGAGCAAACTCTCAGTCTTACCCACATTGCGCCATTTTCGAGTACTGATTGGTCTCGTGACTGTCCACCAGTATATTTATGTGATGATCCGTTCACTTCATACAAACCAGTATAGTAGTATACTGTATTTTTGTAGCTGTGTAGCTTTTTATTGTAGCTGTGTGAATTCACTGTATAGTCCTAGCTAAAGGGGGCCATGCTGCATGGGGTCCCTGTGAAATTTGGGGGGAAAGTTGAAAGTTGCTAGCTAGTTTTACTTTAAAATTTAGCATCAGTTTTAAATTTTAAGGAATTTTCAAGCCTTTAAATTGTAAAAATTCTGCAACTCCTAGGGGTTGCACCCCCAGACCCCCCTTGAACTTCTAATTGCTAGTTATAACTAAATGAACCATACAGCAAGTTCCATGCTGTGTCCCCTGTATGTCAGGTCTACAATTATACATAGTATAGAAAGTCTGAAGAACAACAGATAGGCTTGAGCATATTTATGTAGCTAGCTAGCAGTGAAATATCACTAAAATTGCATATCTGAGTGTCAAATTTTCAAAAATTTGCTGTGGGGGCATGCCCCCAGACCCCCCTAGAATGCTCGTGCTTCGCACTTCGCAGAGTGTGCTTTGCACACTGTGCAACAGCTCCTCTCCATGTATATAGTAGCAATTTCAACATTATAGTCGGTTGGCAAGAAATCATATGGTTTCGTGGATTTTCGCACCTTAAAAACAGCCTTGCAATAAGTTTTACCAGAAAAAACCACCTGGAATGCATTAGTACTGTTATAATGATGCTGTACCTTGGGTAAACGAAGCAAAAAGTCAAATATTTTGACGCACAGTGAGTTTTAAAAATTTTGAAATTCACCTACATTTCGTCTGCCAGCTGTAAGACCCGGTAGCGCTAGGTGTACGGCTCCAGAAATTTCAGACAGTCAAGGTAATGACGGCAGATTCACGAATCTGTTGTTCCGATTATGTTCTGTGCCACAACCCAAATACGTCATTTTAACTAAATGTGAATACGTGAGTGTAAGATGAGGGTGAATGGGTGTAGTACCCAAGGAGTTGTCTCTATCATTTGTTAACGCTGGGTAGTTGTTTTATATAGTCTTAGTTTAGTGAGCTAATAATGTCTTTGAGGGGCGGATCCATTTCGAGATCCAGACTTCTAAAAGCGAGGGGTCCACTCTTATAATGGTGGACTCTCCAGCGATGTTTTACAGTAAAATCATCAACATTTAGGCCATTGGAAATGCAGCTGAAGCCTTAAGCAGTTGCTGTAATAGCCATAAGACAAGACGATAATTATTTTAGAGGCGCTTACTGCGTACTAAGGTAAAAGGTAACTGCTTCAAGTGATATTTATACTATGTGGAAACCAAAAGGAGTATAATATAGCTAGCTAGCTAGACAAAAAAAGATAACAAACTAGCTATTAATAAAAAAATTCAAATTTCAAAAGGAAGTAGGGGTTGATATAATATACACGCTACAAAAAGTAAGGAAACAAGCTCAAAAATGTTACAGCTGAAATGAGAAATGATCCAGCAGTAAAAAGTAAGGAAACAAGATTAGACGACTACTTGCTAAAATAAGACACACTTTAATCCCTACTTTTGGCTAGTATCTTTAAATGAGACCATCAAATTAGCCAAATGTAGGGATTAAAGTGTGTCTCATTTTAGCAAGTAGTCGTCTAATCTTGTTTCCTTACTTTTTACTGCTGGATCATTTCTCATTTCAGCTGTAACATTTTTTAGCTTGTTTCCTTACTTTTTGTAGCGTGTATATTATATCAACCCCTACTTCGTTTAGAAATTTTTAATTTTTTAAATAGCTAGTTTGTATACAATGTCGGATTACAGCGAATCTAACAAACCTCCTTAATCCAGCAAAATTTTATATCTTCCATTGAGTGTCGGATTAGAGAAGTTTCACTGTAGCTATTCTAGGAATAATTACACCGAATTATATTATTAACTATTTGCATATAGGATCCTAGTTCAGCACTTGGATGAATGCTCAATGCAAAAAGATAATGTGAGTTATATACCATGCAAGTATTCTGAAGAGATGTTGCTGAAGTCGGAAGTGGTTAGTGATGGTTAATGTATCTAGATGTATCATATACGAATAGCTCTGCCCTACTGCAATAGAATATATATAAAATACATATTACACTTTATTTGTCATATGTATTTTATATATTCTATTGCAGTAGGGCAGAGCTATTCGTATATGATACATCTAGATACATTAACCATCACTAACCACTTCCGACTTCAGCGACATCTCTTCAGAATACTTACATGGTATATGACTCACATTGTCTTTTTGCATTGTGTATTCATCCAAGTGCTGAACTAGGATCCTGTATGCAAATAGTTGATAATATAATTCTGTGTAATTATCCTTAGAATAGCTCCCTCCAAGGTTTCTTTGCGTGCTTGCAGCTGGCCTGGATAAGGTGCATACTGTCTTTCTCTCTCAGTTTTGCCCTCTGCGTACTACAGCATTTGTGGTAGCTAGCAGGTTCATCTCGTTTTGATCAGCTGATATTGATCAGTGGGCACATGTACAGTCCAGCCTGCATGTATTTTTTCTAGCAGTTGTCCAGCACAAACAAACACTGCACATGCATGCTCCACCAGTAATGAAATGTATATCGGCACATAAGGTTTGGTGCATTGTAACCCAACATCATATCTTTAATGTCCATGGTACACGTACTTAATTGTTTCACTCTCACATTATCCCATGCATGCAGATGTAACACAACACGCAGTTACATAATGTCACCTCATACAATTATTAGTGCAAACATATAGTGTTTGGAATCAGTTATGCTGTATTACACATATAGCTAAGTATACTCCAATACATGAGTTACAAAAGCACAGCTCCATTTGATCAATTTTAATGAACAGCAAGACCTAGAAAAGTTATATCCACTTTCATCTTGCCTGCATGGCTGTAACCACATGTCTTCCTAGACACCATTCATGGTACCGTACATACCCCTGATGAGCAACTATTGCACCTGACCTATGGAATCCACACATGAATACAAAATTTGTTTGCATAACTAGACCTCACCATGTCAGTCATATCATCATCCAAGCTACACAAGAATGATAATAGTCATCAAGTGATTCTAAATAAACAAACATTATCTGTTAAGAATGCATGTGACGCATCACAACACATCAGAATATACAACAGCTATGAAAAGAAATTCACTGATTTACCAAGAAATCCAACTATTCACCAAGAAGGTTAGAACAATATAGATACAAATGTGTATATGTTTACTTAATGGTACAAATGAGTACACAGAATGTGATGATGTATATTGAACTGTTTGCTGAAGTAATTAATAGGTGCATAATTATAATAATTTTGGTGGCATAGTCTAACTTATTTCAATACATTTCATTTTAAACAAAGGATAGTTGAGTTTCACTCAGTGGGTAGTCTGCACAAACAGGGTAAAGTCAAATAGTTAACTGAAAACAGGTGCCAGACTTCATGTATTTATCTGAACGTGCCCCCAACAATAATTAGGCCACTACACTTTGCTTTCAGCCATGTTCAGCCAGTTACACAACATTGTATGGGAAGGTCCTCTGGAACCATTCCAGTCACTACAGTATCAGAAAATACAGATAACTTCTGCTACACGTGTAGGGAAGCCATTACGTGAAGCTAGCTACCACAAATCAACATCTTCCACTGTCAGCAAAGATACATAAAAGAAGACTCAAGTAGGTCCATGATGTTCGCATTATAAGTACTGAGGCATGGGTGGTGGAGACGGGGGGCCATGCCCCCCCCCCCCACTTTTATGGGACACTGTTTGCAAGAAAAGATCAAGATACTCTAATAGAACAGTCAGGATCTGGATACTCTAATAGAGCAGTCACAGTATTCAGAGAAGCAGTGTAGCAAGTTACTTAGCTACGTATGTGTAGTTATAAATAAGGAGATATAATCGGTGGAGAGCAGCTATTGTCAGCAGGCTGTGACCTTTTTTTTTTTTGTCTTCAACTTACAGCTGGCCTGGCCCCCTCACTCTTTGGCCTGCTCCACCGCCCCATACTGAGGTATGCCAAATTAAGATACCAAGCGACGTTGAACAGCAAAGAAATCAGGGGTCTGTTCCAGGTAGTTGTAAAGCTAAGTACCGTGTGAAAATACACACATAGCTAGGGGGTCTGGAGGCATGCCCCAACAGATTTCTTCTAAGATCACTTACTGACTGCTCTATTAGAACAAATGACTGTTCTATCAAAATTTAATGGAAGCATGCATGTACTCAGGCACTATTTTCCCTACTTATTAACTTCAGAAACCTCTTTCTAATATCCTAGATTTGTCATGCATTCATGGCCACTGATAATCACAGGAAATTGATTTGTTTACTACTAGTACTGTAATAAAATTCATTGTGGAACATATATAATATGTAACAGTAAATCACATGCTTTGTGGTAACATTTTTGGTTATAATTCTTTATTATACCACTTGATTATAATATATGTACCAAAACATAATGCACTGTGTTCCCAGTCTAAAATATGTAATGGTGATTTACCCTATATGTTTCCATTAGAGTAGCTTCTGGCCACCTCCAGTTCATAACGCGCCTATGTAGCCAGCTATTAAAACACTCATATCCACACATCCATGTGCCATAGACTGGCCCAAACTCCTTCATCCCATCAACAATGTGTCGTAATAGATGTAATGTGATAACCTGCATTATAGGATATTAATAACTATGTAATCAAATGTTCCATACCTGAATTGAAATCGGGAAATCCCATTCCAAGTATAATCATACTTCCGGAATTATGGCTCTTTTGCATGATTCTCTTCAATCAGCAGTTACTGCAGGGGTCTCTTCATCCATTGACATTGATGCTATTCTGTATAATCTTGCTCTGCATGCTTCAACCTATGTAGAGCATTGACTTGAAATAGAAACACTAAAAGCATTTATTCTCACTAACAACTCTCTATGCGTAACTTTATGAATACACTTCAAAAACCAAAGTATAAACTTTGTACCATATTTGGTATAAATGGGTGGCCACAGGGGGAATACTTTTTTTCAAGGGTAACGCTTACTCTATTTAGCCCCAAAAGAATAACCTTTATACCTCCCAATAGTGTAAATATTATACTACATAATTTATATGTTTAATAATTATTGTAAATACCAAATAACACATGTGTACAAATGTCTCGACAGGTCCTTTAACAGCTTGCTGGACATAGAGAAACCCTCGGAAGTGTCCAGATCAACTGTCAATCTCCAGATCAACCATGGCAGCTGCAACTCAGTTGTACTTCCCCAATGTTGTTTCACTGGATCCTATTGCATGTACAAATGACACGTAAAAATACATTGTACACAAGCACAATACTTACTTGGTCTATATGCTGCACACACACACTATAGTAGCTCCACTGCACATGGATTAATGCCATCATCATCGTAGTATAGTAGTTCAACACATTCAGTCAACTTCACACATAGCCTATAATGTCATCTCACAATGGGTGCAACCTAAAGATAGACATATATAATGACCTGTGAATTAGAGTAGCTGTAAACTCACCACATTCAGTTCACTTTAACCAATGTTTTATACACATTATGATGAACAGCACATGTAAATCCTGTATAAGAAACCAGCAGAAACAGTGATGAATAAAACAATCACCTACTTACTATTTCAATAGTCTATGTAAGCAGCTGTAGTGTAATTAGGTTCTTGTTGGCCTGTAAACGTGACCACAACATAATGGTACCGGTGACCCCAATTACTTACCTTTTCAAATGCATGCCAAAGTACCCAGCTTGGTGGACTGCACTTAAAAGAAATGATATAATAGCAGCACACAAATTACTTCACTTACTTCAACAACATGATGGCGTTGACAAGAATGCCCATTTTGGTGCCAAATTATCCAGGATCACTAAAATCCAGCCTTGTTTAGGTTGCTTCACCAACTATCCCTTCCGTATATGCATTATAAACACAGGCGAGTCTTCACTGTGACATCTCTATGACTGCAACAATCTTGCCGAGTCCATTTAGATGTACAGTCGAAGACCTTGCTTGACGATAGGTAAAGATCATCGCTTTCGTACAAATGCTGTGCTCTAGTGAAACAAGAGTCTACAATGTTCAATGGAGCATGACTCACTGGCAGTGTAATTAAGAAACACAATTCCTCCACTTCAACGGCAGAAAACCGGTGGGCTACCATGGTGACAAAAAATTACTAAAATTTATGACAGTAAACGGAAACGTACTACATTTTTTCAAGTACAAAAAAATGCACAATAATTAATGTAGAAAAATGTAGTTAGAAAAATGTAGTTAGAAAAATGTACAGTTAGAGTTCAGGGTAGCTACAGCGTTGCTTGCTGACTTGATGACTGACAATTTGATTCCAGTGTTGCTTGCTGACTTAATATATGCACCACTCTGAAAAAAAAGACAATAAAATTAACGACAAGTTAGTTGAAGTGCAAACAACTGCAGTATATTACAAGAACCATTTCAAAAGGTAGTCACTATCATAAGGCCTGCAGTATAGTGGGTTTGATTTAACCTATTGAAGTGACTACCCCTTTTATTATACAGCATATTTCGTCAATTGATGATACATATAGGCATACTGTAGAAGCACAAGTACATGTACGTTTGAACACCAACAGCCGATTCTTGACCAAACATGTGATAAAGTTACAATTGCTGCTTCACATTAAGCAATAACTTAGATATATGATTTAAATGTCTGTAGCATTGACAATTCAATTCCAGGATGGTCTTGGAGAAAAGAAATTAAAAGAAATTTCTGATTTTGCTAGTGTATGTGGGCTAGAAATAATTGGGCAACCCTTTGTGCCACAGCAATATTGTAGTTTCAATTTTGTGACACATTGAAAATATGCAGTCCATCAAAATGTCTTTGTCTGTGAAATATTGAGAATGGCCAACGGACAATTGTTGTTTGCACAGAGTGTAAAATGTATGGATAGCGATCAGTTTCCCAGTAACAAACAACACAAGGTCCCCATTGGGTGGATAAGGGTTATGTGAGCAGATAAAAATGACTGAGCAACAAAAGAAATTGATCACTAGCTTTCAACGTACTGCTTAAATGTGCTGCCTCATACACATGCACACATGCATTTCACTTTGACACAAACATAACACACTAGATGTCTGTATGCATGCCCTATGATACACACAAGGGAAAAAGCAAAGACAAGCAAATAGCAAACACACACAGACACACAATGCACACGTGCGATACACACACGACACAACAAACACGACATACAACACACACATGACATACGACACACACACAACGCGATACACTTACACACATCACACACACACATGACACACAGACCTGCACACAAATGCATATGTTACATACACACAAATTATCAGAAATAATTTATTGGTCCCATTTGGCTGCACACATGATATGCGCACATGCACGCATGCACACACGCACACACACACATACATATATTACATAAGCAACAATTAATACACACAAACTATCGGAAATAATCTAATAGTCCCATTTGGCTGCTACAAGTAATTTGAAGTAGTCCCTGCTGCTTGCAAGTACGAGATAGTGTGATAAGTGTGCGCCATGTGTGTGCAGCCAGATGGGACCAATAAATTATTTCCGATAGTTAGTGTGTAATGAATGACTGTCAAATGCCTCCATTATGGGGAAAAATCAATGCATTAAAATACACACAAACACCATTAAACAAACAATTGAACAAATGGTTGCTCTAAGCCAAAATTGTACTGGCTAATCAGTACCATACATATAATGTTCTTGTGCAGCGATGCAAGTAGCTACACAAGCACATTGACAATAGTTTGGGTAAGTCGGTTAGGGTACAAAACTAACACTAACACCTTCCGATTATAGCCCATCAATCAAAGCAAATAAGTTCAAAGAATACTATTAAAAGTGGCTTGTTTTTATTATATACAAAGACTTACTACTCACAGGGAGACTTGTATCTCCAAGAGACTGTCTCAGGCGACCTGCCAGCATTCAAATTTTACGTTACAGACTTCCGTCTCGCTCGATTGTGACCAGGTGAGCTAGTCTACTTCATGGTTTAGTAATCCTAGGGCGAAATATTAGACTAGCCTGTCTCCACCGCTAGACAAAGCAAATCGGCTTTACTCATGTTTTTTCTTTCTTTGTAATACGGTAAATTTACTGAGTAGATTTCCGGAGGTATAGTATAAAGGTTATTCCTCGTGAAGTCGAAGCA
Organism: Dysidea avara; assembly: GCF_963678975.1. Lineage (NCBI taxonomy): Eukaryota > Metazoa > Porifera > Demospongiae > Dictyoceratida > Dysideidae > Dysidea > Dysidea avara. Next base: position 1,560,889 of record NC_089285.1, on the reverse strand, counting down.
TAAAGTTTATGTCTCAGTCGGAGTTTATACCCTCGGTATAAAATGCCTTAGTGTAAAGATTAAACTTTAAAAGTATAAAGTTTATACTTCATTTTTTGCAGTGTAAAGTGGGAGTTTGCATTGTGCCTCTGAGCAAGCCGCAGACATTCTTCATCATTCAATCCTACATACACAGCTGCAAATACTTTTTTAAAGTAGGGATTGTCAGGGTATTCTTGCTGAAGTTGAAGTTTTGCCAAAAAGGAATGCAGTCCTCCTAATACTTCATACTTATACACACTTGCATACTTGGGATTGAACTCAGCAATGCTCTGTTTATCCTTGCACAGAAGTGCAAATGGCGTGGAACCAGGATTTGTGGGATCTTTTAGCGTGCTTTGTTTAAGCTCTCATACAAACAAGGGATATCTGCTTCTCTAAGGAGTTGTGACTCTTTTGGTGGTTGGCTTAATTGGAGCACAGGAATTTCCATTAGACCTGAAGCAGTGAAAATAATATTACAATTAAAATTCACACATGCGCGCGCACACACACACATTTGTACATGTGTGCGTGCATTTATGACTGCATAATATAATTAAAATGGGAAATTATACATGCCAAATTTTTAAAGAACAACTGATTTTGATTACTGAATAAACAATTCAATAGGGGGAGACTGAGATTTTAGGGGGGCCCCTAACAGCCTTAGATTAAACACTGCTTATAGCTAGCTATAGAGCTTTAGGCTTTGCTAGACATTTTCCTAAGGCCTACTAGCCCTATATATTGTCACTTTACTGGATAAACAGGCTCTGCCTTCTGTGTTCGCCCTCCAGTACTTAGCTAACCGGCAAAGTAGGACAACAACAAATGAAACAAACCAAACAATGGTTATCACATTCTTCGACTGGAATGTAAAGACAAAAATGACAGAAAATGTTCGACACAGAACATGCTCGAGCCTTTGGGAAGCAAAATGTGGCTGACAAAGCCTGACATAGACTTAATGGAACGTACAAAGTAATGAGTGACAGCATATACCCTTGACCGACCAGTGTAAATTACATACACAGCTAGCTAGCGACACCCGTAGTAGCTACGCACCTCAAATAAGTACGGAAAAGTACCGAAAACATGACTTACTGAGTTTCTGGTAACTTTTTCCGAGTTTAATAACAACTTGACTGCTTTGCTTGTGACAAAAAAACCAGTTAGGCCAGGACGAAACCGTATCCAAGGACAAATAAGCGTGACGCATGCGCATATGTAAAAGTCTCTTATGCAATGCACGTCTTGTGTTGCCTTAGACACAGAGTTAAAAGGAACAGCTAGCCTACTTAACAGGGAGTAGTGTCTTTTTTGTTTGTTATAAACTAGACTAGGTGTTACTTTAGCTTTCAATAACAGTATTTAGGCCAGTAAAGAGTGCTTGTTGTACATTTACGTAATTACTGTACGAACTTAGCTAGCTATTCTAGTTCGGCAGTTACCGGCTTACAAGGAACAGACTCAGTTTAGTGGTTACTCGGATACCATGAATTGTGGCAATGACTCGAGTTTTAGTGAAGGCGAGGAAGAATATTGTGGTGCAAAGTGTGTTTGCTCTAGTATCTCGTTATGAATAGTTTTGGCAGTCGTGGAGAAACTGAACAGAGCCATATTCCATACAGTTGCTCGGATAGCGAACAGAGAATTGAGCATTTTACTACAATGTCAGACACGAACAGTTTCAGCACTTCTCTAACCAGCCAAGCTCTCGGCCAAGCTTTAGTCAATGTATCTGACAGTCAGCCTGAAAGTGGCAGTAAAGGCGAGTTTGTTTTTCTGACTGATGAAGAGGATAACCTAGAAGTTTCTGTTAGCTCAGAATCAGGTGGTTCGGCTGTATTTCCTTCCGATGATAGCTGCAGCAGTGACGAGGAAACCTATGAGGAAGCAATACCAGAAGCAAGTTGTAGTCATGGAAGCCATACAAGTGAAGTGTCAACATCAGTCCAATGTATCGCGGAAATGTTGGTGTCAAAGTGCTGTAAAAGGAACTGTTTAATGCATCTTACTGCACTTGATGTCATCAATAGTAGGGAAAATACTATTCAATGCCTGTAAATCATCAAAAGCAGTGGCTTTTAGACACCATCAATGAGCATGGCCATGAAATTCTCTTAGGAGAGAAAAGAATTAATTTTCAAATAGCTGGTCTTAGTGTGTGCCAAGCAGCTTTTTGTCAAGTGTATGGCATCTCCAAAAAGAGAATTAAGAGAGTTTGTCAGTTGGTGTCAGCAGGACAGAGGATAGTAGAGCACGGCAACAAAGGAAAGAGAAAAAACAATACCAAATCAGAATTGGCTGTCGCATGGATGGACAGATACTTTCATTTAATTGGAGATAATATGCCTCAAAAGAAACAGATCCACTTGCCATCATGGGAAACACAAAAGGATATATATCATAGATACTGCGAAGACATGAAGCGCCAAGGTGGCACTGCAGCAGATATACTGTGTTTGTCACTATTTTACAAAGTGTGGAAAACAGATTTTTCAATGGTTGTCATTCCAGATTTAAGTGATAAGTGTATAATCAAAATACGTATGTTTCACATATAAATGTTTTTTTTTTAATATTTTAAACAGCAAAATCAATTCGCAAAGTGTGATATCTGTGTAAAGTTAGAAATGGAGAGGAAAGATTGTCTGGATAAAGAAAAACAAGAAATGCTGAAGAAGTTACAGCAAGCACACGTCGACAAAGCAATGTATGTACACTGTATTGTATTCGTACGTAATAGGAGTCACTATAATTAAAACGGTGTACATGTGTCAGTGTTGTTATGGATGGTTCTAAATAAGCTATTTTTCAATTCCAAAGTAGAAGAGCGGCTGCTTTACATATAGTCAAAGCGTATTAACATTACAGTCTTTATAATGGCTTAAGTTCAAACGATTTACATGATAGTTTTGAAGCAATTTATGCGCATGCATGAAAGGTGCTTGGGTTGCAATTTTGAATAATCTAGTGAAATATCAAGCTAAAAATGAAATAAGTAATCTTTTACATAGTTATTTAATTATGCCATAAAGAAAGAATTTCAGATTCAAATTGGTCAAACTGTTTTATTAGACTGTTCTTAAAAAACTAACTGGTTTCTGTAAACCTGTGGAACTCCTTAGGGCTATGCCTGGTTGTAATAAGGGTGATTATGGTAGATATGGGTGAAATTTATACCAAGATCAGCAAACAAAAGTCCCAATGTATCCTAGCATAAAGCTAGGTGTGATGTTTACTCACTTGTCATATTGTTGCATATGTTTACTTATGTATTGTATAACTTAATCAAACCTGATATTAAATATTTCACAGCTGCTACATACAGTATCTCTTAAATACTGCAACTTGAACTGACGTGTTTATAGCAACTATACATGCATTTACAACTGATTCCATGTACGCAATAGAGGCTCAATGCATATACATGCAAACCAGTTGTCTTTAATATATTTTTGTTTCATTAATTAGGGCTGAAAGAAAGAAGTACCATCATCATAGGGAAAAATCCAGAGCAAATCCTGAAAAGAGTGTGTGTATAATAATTGATGGCATGGATCAAGCCAAAACAAATCTACTGAAAACCAAGTTAATAGCAAAATCCACCTCAAATCTGTGGCGCTTCAGAACACATGTAACTGGTAAGTTCATTATCCAATATTACAATAATTTGTGGACATTAAGCATTGCATATATAGTATATGTAAATTTAATTCAAAGTTACATGCTGTACATTGCATATATTAAATGCAATAGTTTATATTAATATACAATCTTTATGCTAAATACATATAGTTGAGTATTTATGTACTGTATTCTGAGGTTATTGATGGAAATTAAGACACCCTATATCCCTTACTAGACATTTTCAACTTATTATAATCTTAGCACAAACTGTATGCAACTAAAATATTTTTTAGAATATAGACTTTTCTTTGTGGATATGGAGAAATATAGAGAAAGCACTCAGTATGCATTAATAGATAATTTAGGCAGTTCATTTTTTGCAGAGAAGGCTGGCAATACACATTACAAGGCTGACAATACACTATTGCTATAATAGATAATTAGCTACAATTACTATTTCGAGGTTTTAAAGATGTTTATAAGTGTGACAGACTACAACATGCAAGCTATTAAGTAACAACTATAGAGAAGTTTTAGAGGATTTGAAGTTAATATTCCAGTAAATAAGTAATGCTGTTGCTAGAATAGGTGGTTATTACAATTATTATTGTGACTGAATGCTCTATTATTACTGCTCTTTGTTACAATAGACAACGGAGAAGCAATAAAAATGGAAATTGAAAAATTTATATGCTTGAAAATGGCAGCTTTTTGTTCATTAGGCCACTTGTAATAATTAGAGCATGTATGTACATGTATAGCATTTAAAATGGTGTTTTACTTTTGTCATGATAATTTTAGGTGTTTTAGTGCATACGAAAGCTCCACATGGGAAATTAGCAAATGCTTATATTGACTACCTTCAGTGGGAACATGGTAGTAACTTGACCATCACATTGTTATTTAAAACATTGATTAAGTTTCAAGAAAACCACCAGCTTCCAGCCAAACTCTATATACAAATGGACAACACAACCAGGGAGAGCAAGAATCAATATGTATTGGGATTTTGTGCATATCTTGTTGAAATTGGAATCTTTGAAAAAGTAATAGCTTTATAACTGTAAATATTTTATTATTATTATAGTAGTAAATTTAATCTAATCCAAAAACAGCCAAGCTGTAAAAAAAGAGTGCGGCCCTCAAAAAGGCTATGGTTAAAAAGATGTGAAATCCAAGGTGGCGGCCAAGAAATGGCTGTGATGGTAGGTTAATGATAAAAAATTTTAATAACGACAATTCAGGTGAATTTTGTGCCAATTGACCAAGCGGCACCAAATTCACCTGAATTGTCGTTATAACCTACCATCACAGCCATTTCTTGGCCGCCACCTTGGATTTCACACCTTTTTTAACCATAGCCTTTTTGAGGGCCGCACTCTTTTTTCACAGCTTGGCTGTTTTTGGATTAGATTTCACTGCTTTTTGTAATTTTATACCCAAATCAGGCCTATGACTGGCTTTGGGTGTTTTCTTTACCTTACTTTTCTCTTTATTACAGATATTACACAGCAACACAGACATCCTTGAATATTTAAATTGGCCAACATCACAAGAACATTCAAATGGGCAAGACTAGTTCTGGTACTGTACAAATACTACATGAGTTATTAAATATATTAACTTGTAACCTTCCAATAACATAAGAACTCTTTCCTACCAAGAACACACTGAACAGTACCAGACTGGATGATGTGATATTTGAATTAGATGGCGTAGAAGTATTTAAACAAAAAATTGTAATATCTAATTCATTGTAAATTGTTATATTTATGCACCTCTCAATCGTTATGTATCTGACATGTTTCTTTTTTGAGGTGTAATCTCATGTACTCCCATCTATCTCAAATATGATTGATGAAGTACATAGGTGTTAGTATATTTTATGCATATGTGTATCGGGATCAAGGTACTGAATTAAAGTAATGTTTAAAGTTGCCACCAAGAGCAGACCACAGTGAGGTATGGAATGATAAAGGAAGATCATTTTGTCAACTGTTTGTAAGTCATCTAAGGTACATTAATTGAAAACTACTGTATCCTGGTGCTAATATTCCATGCATGGCATAGGCGGTGGAAAGGGGGGGGCTAGGGGGCTTAGCCCCCCCTCAGAATGATATCACACGTAAAATATCCTTCGTGGAGTGGGACTGAAAACCGTGATAAAGATCGGGATACTCTATAGAGCAGTCACTCTGATAAATCAGTGAGTGTGTAGCAAGCTATGTAAGGATTTTTATGCAGTTTATCAGCTATAAATGCGTAGCTGATGAGGTGGAAAGGTATTGTCAGTTGGTTGTGACCTTTTTTTTTTTGGTCTCACCTTACAAAACCAGAGATGTGTCTGGGTCAACCCAGCCGCCCTCATATCAACTACTTCCTCCGCCCCTGATGCATGGATATACGAAAAGGCAAATGTTGGAGAACAAAATAGTTAACCTCACTGTGAAATAAGTATAGCTTTCAAAGGTTAAGTTGCAATACCGGAATTTATGAGTGGATTTGCAAAAAAGGGGTCTTCTAACTGAAATTACCTTATGACACATAACTCAGTTGACTTGTGAATCAGATACCATGCAGCTTAAAACTTGGTAACAACACACAATATATTTGTAACATAATGGCACAACTGCTTGGTTTGATACATTAAACAGCATGAGAATTTATCATCAGTCAATCTTGGAACTTTAGAGACTCTACATTTATAAACTCCTTTTCACAGATCTGGTCATATAAATGGATATCAGTTTTCAGTTTACACAGTGTATTTTCAGCAAGGGTGTAGCCAGGGGATATGTATGGTTTAGATGAACCCCTCTTTCAGAGGCATAATAGGATGGAGGAATACAAGGGATTTCACCAAGCCAAGTGTCAACCCCCCCAGTACTGGGGCTAAGAAGCTTATCAAAACTCTGCCATGTCTCAACCGCGATAGAGAGGTCTCAATAAGGGATTTGATTAACCTATTGAAATAAGTTTTGGTTCAGCAAACTGCCACTGTCAAAAGCCTCAGGGGTGGGGCAAGTGCTGATGTCAAATCCCTAGTAGGTTCATGGGGACCCCAGGGGTGGGAGTTGACATTGATAGCGGTGGATGATTCTTAAAATTAAACATCACACCAAATCTTGCTGCTCTCCAGTAGCTACTTGCCCACTGCTGCTCCTTTGTACTACTCTTGAGGTCACATTGCATTAATGCTGAGCCATTGCACAAGCACTCACTGTAGGTAGATTTGCCACAGCGGTCAAAGGTCAAGGCCGCCAAAATCGTGCCAATTCAACGGTAAAGCTTCCAACCCACAATCGAAAAGTGCTGAAATATCGTGGCTAAATCACCAGTCAAAGGTCGAAAAAGGCTCTTAGTCACAGGTCAAAGCGAAATTTTGGCAAGTCAAGAATTTGACCGCGGTCGCAGGTGCCATGACTCTAGGCACAGCGCTTTATTATTGTACCTGCCAGTAGCACCATCCTAGGTCACGAATAAGCGCCTCTATAAATGCATGAGGCTTGGCGAAATTTATCATTTTCATAATGCATACTTATATGGTGGAGTTAGTTGTGGCGGCTGTGTTATCAGCCATCTTAGTATGTGGCGTTACTGTCTGGTGTTTTTGCTGCCGCAGAAACAGGCCAGCATACACCCGTGAAGTGGACGGCAGTAGCAACATGATGGCGGTGTCATCCCTTCGGCCACCACAGGGACTGTGACGACCGCTACTTACAGTGGACATTCTCCGGCTGCTAATGTACCAACCTCCCCACCAACGGCTGCATCATTTGTCTCGCTCACCCCTGAGCAGTTTGCTCAATTATTGGTCAAATTATATGAAGTCGTTGTGGGGAGTCGTAGTGAGCAGAGTGGTGACACTCAGCCACGCCAGCGCCACCCTTACAGGTATGAATTATTCAGGCTTAAAAGAACAACTGTTTATATTCTGCAGAGGATACTACTCAAGGTCATCCATTGACCATAACAGTAGCAGCAGCAGCAGCCGAAGAACCTGAAGGTACTATATTTGTTTTAATCGGACACTGGAGGGCTAGGGAATGTTCACCATCTATAACAAAACAAACATGGGCAAAATTTTCCCTTGAACACGGAGGGGAGACATTTGTGACCCAAATTTGGAAGACATGTCTTAGTGTCACTCATGCTTGAAGCAGTTAGAATTTTCAATTCATTGTGTTACCCTAGGAATTCTATCGGGGATGGCTCTCCCTGTTCAGTGAAAAAGTTTTCAGCATTTTTAATGGAAAAGTTGCAGAATGGTATAGCATCGCTTATATTTTTAGCACCAACTTTAAGGCCTTAAAATCATTGGCAAAATTTTGCAGCTATTGGCAGGGGCAAAACAATAATTTCATGAACTGTCCATACATTGCATTTTACTGGATTTCAGCTTTTACCAAGTGATTTAGTGCTGTGTTTATTTTTGGAAATAGTGATTCACTAAGCCCCAGCGATTATTACTGTGAATTTTACAATAGTGCATTATTTGGAATAATGCTGATGTTAATTTCAGGTGCCTGTGTTTTTATTGTTACTTGTTAGGAGAATTGTGGAATCTTGTTATTGTTAACACTATTTACTTTGATGCAAGTAGCTAGTATGCAAGTTAATAATTGTAACATCATGTCCTACCGTTTAGTTTTAGGGGTTGCACTCCAAGATCACACTAAAATTTAACTTTTGGTGCAGTTACCAAACAGCATTCATGTTGTGTCTCCTGTATGTCAGGTCTAAGTTATGTGTCTGGCAGAATTAGGTACATTTCCAACCTACTATTTCAAATTACTACAAGACTGGTATGAAGTTCCTAACTTTATTCATTAGCAAGTTGTAAAGACACTAAGACTAAACTAAAACTCAGTACATTTAAGCCTTCAGAGAATCTAGAGTACAAGAATCAGCATTTGCAATTTCCATGAGTATTGTTACATTACAAGTCCCTATATAGGGTATGGTGGGAACACTTGGGGTTCAGAGTGGACCTAGAAAAAAGAAATCGTGTGTAATTAGTGTATGCATGGCATGTTCTTATGTACTGTAAGTTTTAATAGTTTTCCAACACATTACAGTAGTTTCTCTTATAAATAATAGTAAAGTTTGTGTATAGTTACAACTTGGATCTTTGACCAACATGCCAAGTATAACAAAACCATGAACCATTATAGGTCTTTAGCCTTTAAGCCTTGCATATCTGTGTATAGGATAAGTCAGACCAAGCCACTTTGAATATGTGTCCATAATTTGATATTGTTGTGTGCTAACTTACATTATAGTACCATGTCACTCTTTTTTTTGTCTCTGCAGAAGTGATCAAGCACGAAGAACATTTTAATGAAGTCTTTTTAGTACTTTTAAATAAATGATTCTATATAATAATACACTGTGGAATAAAATATTGCACTGTGGCCACAATTTCAAGTTGTGGCACCAGACAGACAGTGATATAGTTATGTTATACTTGGGGCCTGTGCCTGATTGTCAGTATTCCAACTGCAGGTTCCATTGTCAGGAAAACAATAGTTGAGCAACTAACTTTAATCTGTTGTACCTAATAAGTGAGCACCAAAGCTCCTCATCCCTATTGGGTTCATACACCTGTCTACAAAATTCCGAAGATAGCTCAAGCAACGCTACTGTCAGGAATGCATTCCAGAAAACATGCTAGTATTCTACTTTGGTCTAGAAATAATTTTGTGCTAATAAAATGAATGTTATATTTTGATAATTTTTAAATGCTTTATTAGAGTATACTTCAAGGCTCTGTAACAATACAGGTGACATTTCTATTATATTGTAATAAAAATTAAGAAGGTTTGTGCCCTCTCTGTGCCAAATGGTTGACTTGAAAATCTTTGACTTGAACTGTTAGAGGCAAAGCCAAAGTACTGCAAAGGCTACTGATATATCATACAGCTTCCTGCAATTCCTTGTAAGGAAGCATTTTTTCTAGCATTTATAGCAAGTATTTATCTAGTATTTATAACAATCTTAGATTCTATAGTCAGGGCTTTACCTCTATCACATACAAGAATGTGCAAGTACATGTGACAAGTAGGCAAGACCTGTAATTAAGAAAACTGAATATAAATTCAAATTATATGGTTATTGTACCTTGCACTGTGAATATATAATACATAATTGACAGGTCAGCTTTAGCCAGTTGAACATGTTCAACTGCTCAGGGGTCACCACGGGGAGACGCTGACCATGTACGCAGTGTTATAGTAATATAACACTACCAATGACCCCCACCACCACAGTAACTAACATCATCTTGAGGATATGATGTTGATCATCATCTTGCAGTTGATCATCATCTTCATATGTTGACCACGGTGTTGATCATAGACATATTTGATCTACATCATCAGCATAATGGTGATCATCATCCTAGCATCATCACATTGAATTTAGTTGATCATCATCTTGCAGTTGATCATCATCTTCATATGTTGACCACGGTGTTGATCATAGACATATTTGATCTACATCATCAGCATAATGGTGATCATCATCCTAGCATCATCACATTGAATTTGATCCTGATGTGCATCATGGTAATCATAATCCTGATCCTCATGGGGATAATCTTCCTGATTGTATCTCATCGAGATCATCAGCATATTTGCCATCTTGATCATTTTCCATGGTGAAATCATGACCAACATCATGCTCCACAACATTGATCATCATCAATGTCTATATACCTGCAATAAAGAAATATTATAGTAAGTTGTAGCTATACAGTTGTTGGCTCAATGCTGGTAATCCTCATGCTGTAAGATGTGATGTCATTGATGCTAGAGGAGATATTATGTACATTTTAAAACAAAATACTAAGGTGATGTGCACCATGGTGATCATCATCCTGGTCATCATCCTGATCATCATGAGAATAACCTTTTGGATTGTTCAAGGTGATCATCATCCAGATTGTCAGCATGTTTATGATCATCATATTTCCCATCTTTATCATCATTTTCCATGGTGAAGTCATGCCCAACATCATGCTCCGCAACATTGATCATATACCTGCAGTAAAGAAACATTATAAGAAGTTGTAGCTACAGTTGTTGGCTCAATGCTGGTAATCCTTATGCTGTAAGATGGGATGTCATTGATGCTAGAGGAGATGATATGTGCATTTTAAAACAAAATTAATACTAAGGTGATGTGCACCTTTGGTTGTCAGTTTTCAGTATATCACCATGATCATTGCTATAGTCCTCATCTTCACAAATTGCAATTACACATTAATTATGATAGCAAGAAATTGAGAAGATAAACATTACCAATAAGCAATATGTCCTCTTTTCCTGCTTTTATAGTCCTACCAGCAACTGTGTGTTGTCTTATTTACCAACGTGTTAGGAACTACAATATAACAAACATTTACTGACATAACTGACATATTAAATTATTACACCACATTGTGACCAATGAAGACAAAATGATAATCATCAGGTTTAGGATATCCTACTTCATACAATGCACTGCAACTTGATACAATGCTTGTATTCAATAACGATCATAACCTACAACCTGCTGGCCACTCCACTGAAGTGCAACATCATGCAGACTTTACATAGGATCTTCGTTGTAGCTTCTCCAAGGCATTGATTTAGGAAATTCATATTCTGTAAAACAGTATACAAATTATTAATTATCAAAACAACAGATTTTTACCTGTTACTCTCCAGAAACAAAAGGAGCGTATGCGACATTTCCAGGTACTCATAATCAAAACCTATTAACATACAATAAACAAAAGCACTACAATAAGGTCACTAGCTTGTATCAGTTGTTGCCTAGATTCTAACACAGCACCTTCATCATTACAAGTGGTACAGTGTGAACCCTCTAGTACCACCCAACTTTGTACCCTTGCAAACATACTGCTCAACGTAACATTAGTTGATGACCCTCCAGGGATGGTAAGAAGCAGTGACACATCATTTTGATTACTGGACGAAGTATATGGACAATTGGTACATCGTCTACTAGTTCTTGTTATCAGATTTAAGCAGTTTTCTATTGTTCTACAATACATAGACATGTTAATCAAAAATTCTGATGCATTTTGCTGTCTTTGCACAGAAAATGGCGCTCCTAGCATTCGGCATACTTGTCTACTAGAAAGTACTTCTGTTCTTGATGGATTATTGTATGAGTTGGATAAATCTTGTAGAACTCTGTATCTACTGGTAATGAATGCACTTCTAAGACCACTGTGCTGTAGGAGGGACTGTAATACAGAATTGGCATAACAAGATACACCATCTGTATTATTGAAAGGCACACAGCTTTTAAACGATCTAGCAGCTGCACCTGCTCTAGATGGTCCTGGTCCTGAGATTTTGGATCCAGCATGTCCTTTGGTGTTCTTAACAGTAGAATCTGTAACTTTGTTTGCTGTGCCTACTCTAGAGGTTTTGAATTCAGTAGTATTCTTTACATGTGCAGAATCTGTAGTTTTGGCTGCTGCACCTGCTACAGAAGAACTGGATTCAAGACTTGCACTATTATTTCCAGTGGTGCTATTTGCTGCTTTCAAATCTGTCATTGTAGGCTTTACATGTGGCTTGACAGATTTAGGTGGCTTGACAGATTCTGGAGCCTTTACATGCTTTTTACTATGGCCAAATGCATCTTTGGGAGATGGTCCAGTAGAGTCAGCATGATAAAATAACAAATACACACCCTTTGAACCACGTGGCCAATTCTCTATACTGGTAGAAAGAAAGGTCAGTGCAATGTAGCCATTTTCCACTTATTGACAGTATAGCCTTGTACTCATACCCAGGTCGTGCTGAAGTAGCCACCTCACTAACTGCTTCCATTAACTTGTACTTTTGACCATCTATCACAAATGTACTACTTGATACTGCAGTGACACTAGTCTTTCGTGGAAAAGTTTTACCTTTAATTATTGGGCATACATTCATTCTAAACACTAGCACACTGCCTGCTTTGATAATGTCCTTACGAACCTCTTCAATACCATGGCAGTCCTTGCATGCACTATCAGATTCCATCCACCCTAAAGAAAATTTCATTAGATCATCAAATTTTATACTTTTACATGATTCTGGAAAATGTAATTTTACAACATTTTCAGTCCATGTGTCCACATCTTTTCTACCACAATGTCGACATCTAGTGTGCACATTGACTGTATGATGCATTGGCAAGTGAACACTTTACATCTTTTAGCAAATGGGTTACTACTATAAGCATTGCGTAGCCGTTGCTTCACTGGTGAAGGATGCAAGGCATAATTTTTGCGCATCCTTTTCTTCACAGGTGAGGGATTTGAACTGTAACTTTTGCGCATCCTTTTCTTCACAGGTGAGGGATTTGAACTGTAACTTTTGCGCATCCATTTCTTCACAGGTGAAGGATTTGAACTGTAACTTTTGCGCATCCTTTTCTTCACAGGTGAGGGATTTGAACTGTAACTTTTGCGCATCCTTTTCTTCACAGGTGAAGGATTTGAACTGTAACTTTTGCGCATCCTTTTCTTCACAGGTGAAGGATTTGAACTGTAACTTCTGCGCATCCTTTTCTTCACAAGTGAGGGATCCAAAGTGTAATATTCCTGCAATCTTCTCTGTTCAGGAGAGGGATTGGAGCTATACCTATCACGAACACTTTTCCGTTTAGGAGAGGGTTGAGATGCATATGCTTCCTGTACTAAGTTTTCATACGCTTTAACGTAGGATCTTTAGAGTACTCTTCTTTACGCTTTTCAGTTATTAATTCTCTTTTGGCAGAATAGAATTGTCTCATACGCTCCTTTAATGGAGACTTGTTTCTCTGATAGTAATTTGACTTTGATCTTTGCTGGCTGGGAGAACTCAGATACCTTAAACGTCTTTGCAAATTAACTTTTTGCTTCCTTTGCTCCCGTGATTTTACAGCACTGTCTGCTTCACTTTGTTCCGATTGGTTGTCGATGTCTTCATGCTTATTTTTCTCCTCTTTCTCGATACGCTGTTGTTGTCTATTCTGTCTACGTTTTCTAAGTTTATTCACCATTCTGATTTCTTATAAATGAAATATAAATACAATAAAAATTGATCTAATGCAGTTAACAATGGGATTATATGTAGGTAAGTGGGTATCAATGTATGGATGCATGCATGTATGTATACATGCACACATGTAGATATTATCCATGTATATACATATATGTACATATACAGATAGATATGGATGCACATGCGCACACATTGCATGCAATTGCATGCACATGTGCACACATCCACATATACATGCACGCCACACGCATCCATCCTTACACACATGCATGCACCTATCCGTGCAAGCATGCACCCACACACACACACACAATAATGCATCCACACACACCCATACCGCACACAGAGTCACAGACACATGCACACACAAGCACGCATTGCATTCACATGCACACACACATCCACGTATGCATGCAACACGCATCCACACACGCAAGCATCTATCCCCACATGCATGCTCCCACAAACACACACACACACTCACCCACACATGCATGCACACACCCATCCACAAACACACACAGCAAAAAATACCACATTTCCGGCGGTTATATTGGTACAGGAAATGTCAAGGAAATTTTCTGTTTGAATTTCTGACACATTTCCTGTACTTGTACATATCACCTTTCCAAGTGATTTCCAGTTTTGCAGGAAATGCCACTTTCAAAAATGTCAAGGAATATTTTGTTCATATTTCTTGCACATTTCCTGCTCTAATACATGCCACCTTTCCAGGTAATTTCCACTCATGCAGGAAATGTCACATTTCCTGAAACTGGAAATGTCAAGGAAATTTTTTGGTTTACATTTCTGACACATTTCCTGTGCTTCTACATATCGCTCTTCCATCTAATTTCCAGTTGTGCAGAAAATTCCACAACCATATTTTGTCAAGGAGTTCTTTGTTCACATTTCTGGAACATTTCCTGTACTAGTACATACCACCTGTCCAGGTGATTTCCAGTTATGCGGAAATTTCAAGGTAATTTGTTTACATTTCTGGTACATTTTCTGTATTAGTACATATCACCTGTTACGGTAGTTTGCAGTTAGGCATGTAATATAAGTTTGACACGTGCCACTTTACTGTCATTGATTTGAAGTTACTATGGAATTTTAAATTGATATGGTTACACTTCAGCTCAAATTACTGTAGAATTTTGCAATAATTTTATTTTCAGTTTGTATCATGCAGTTTAACTGGTAGCTAAAAGTAGAATTATTACATGAATATATCTGCATCCACTGAAAATTCTATCGCACACTTCACAGTTTTTGTTGTCTTGCAGAATATAGAAATTAACCCATGCACCAAACTTTAATCTCGTGATCAATATACCTATATATGTAATAACAAATTGTTACAGCTCAAAAAATGCTACAAGCTGTTTGATATAATAGGTTTGCCACAATTTGTAAGTGCTAGTAATGGTTAAACAAACAAATGGGTGGCTTTCCAGACACTCTATTGAGCCCCATTGGTAACCATGGCACAAAACAGAAAACAAGCAACCTTTGCATAGTTACGTCACTTTGTATTATGAATTACACAGGATCACCATAAAATTAAATAATATTATAGGCTGCTATGTGTCATCTCACAATAAGCAAAAAATCATTTTATTGATGAGCTGGAACAATTTTCTATACACAGCGAACTGGGAAACTCATCTCCCATACATTTTCTACAGTACCTGTTGGAACTTCAGCACACACCTTTCTACTCTTACCAGAGGAGTACCACTATAACCAGGTAAACACATAATTATGTATACGAAACCAATGAAGCTACCATCCAGTAGCCACTACTGCTACTGGATCATAGCAGTAGTGGCTAGGATCCATTGTGCCACTACAACTACAATAAAATTTCTGGGATAAATTTATAAAATTCTCACCAGCATACGTATATGTAGCTAACTCAACTCAGATATTTCACTATCAGCAGCCACAAACTATAGGGTGGTCCATTGACAGACTATTGACAATGAGTCAATGAAGGGGACTGAACACCATTAGGAGCTATATTGGCTACAAGAAGTATATGTCTATTTAAGGTAGTATTCCCACACACTTTATCATAGAAAAACGACTCTACATAATGTATGAGTTTGACACCACATCAAATGGGGTCGACATTGTGATGTGTGCTTTTGCTTTACATCTGATGCATAATTACTTACATAGAATGTACTTAAAAGATTTTGGTGTAGCTATTTGTCAATTTCCAGTTTGGCTCAGTGGGAATTGCACATGCTGTGTAGCCAAAGCTGATCATACATGCAAAATTCTGTATCGAATTCAGGGGCAGATCCAGGGGGGGTTCAAAGGGTTCCATGGAGCCCCCCTTTTGAAAGAAGGCATCTATGGTGAGGGGCAGCTATTGTCAGCAGGTAATGACCTTTATTTTTTTTTGATCTTCAACTTACAGCTAGACTGAAGTTGCAATTTAAAGTGGAACCCCCCCCTTTAAAAGTCTGGATCCTCCCCTATAATTATATAATCAACTCCTTCATGTATTACAGTAGCTACTACGTGTTTCAGCATGTCTCGGGCACTGAGCCAGATTGCCAGTTGCTCACAGCACTAATCACCTGTGGGCACTGAAACCATCTCTGCCTCTGGATCCAGATTGCACTACTTGTCCTGAACAATTAAATTGATCAAATCTGATAAGTGTGAACCAAAGTGTAACCAAACAAGACTACCAAGCAGGGCTGGCTCTGGCAAAATAGGGGCGGGTGGGCCACCACAGTTGAGGGCATAGCAATTGTAGCATATTTTCAAGGGGGTCTGGGGGCAGGCCCCCCCCTCCACCAGGAAAATTTTTAAAATCATCACTCAAGCCTGAGATGCAGCAATCTGAAAGTATTTTTAACGTAATTTAGTTGGGTGCTGACAGTTGCATGCTGCTCAACAGAATCTTTGAAGTAAGTCTGAGTGTACTGAAGGGCTGAAATAATATCAAGTAGCAAACTCTTACGTGCAATTGTATGGCTTCTCGTACGTTAGTCTGTGCACTAGAGTTTAAAACCATAGATTATAGCCCTCTATATAATCTATGGTATAGCTACGTATAATATTTAGCTAGCTGTACATAATATGAGGGGAAATACTCTCTTTCTCTTCTAGAGTAAAAGGTTGGGTGGGTCGCAAAGAGCAAGAATTTTAACCGGTCGATTTTAACCTAAGCGCGCAACTTAATAGTTTTTTTCTGACAAAAGTTGAGGCGTTTGTTATGCTGCACGGGAACATTAAAAATGGAGACGTTGGCAGGTGCTGGCAGAAAGTTGGAGAGAATCGAAGCGTTTTTCTGTGACATAGAGAAAGAGAAGATTCCGCAAGCAAGTAGTGAAATAAAAGAATGCCAGTGAAGCGGCCGTCTCGACTCGAGGGGTTCTGGACTCAAGTCACTACTCGCACATCACCCGCCTACCTTAACAACTGTAATTCCATATGGGTATGTGAAAAGGAATGGTATTATTGCCACTGCTTCTAATGTGAGGAAACAAACAAGCTCTTCTTACTACAACTCGGTGCAGGAAAACAAGGTAGGCATCATTTAGAGTTGCCTAGTCCAGTACGCAAATATTTATTATATCCAGGTTATCAAAATCGCACTCATCAATGGAGTAGTATGTCTGGAGATAAATATAGTGTTACTCATCAGCAGAATGTATCACCAGATATATTAAGAGAATGGTAGCTTTGCCAAGATGGTGAACATCATTAAGACTATAGCACCTGTTGAAAAAGTCCATCGGACCTCAGGATGCCAACCTACAATTGAGTTTGAGCTGTTACTGAATGTCGTTGATGTGTCACCTGGTCTGTAGGTGAGGTTCTCTTTTGTGATTACACGTCTTGTTTGTAATTATGTATTTGTTTGTAGTATGTGTTTATTCTGTAATTTATGCATATAGATATCACATCTTTTTCTTTGCTTTTTTCTACAAGAACAAAGAGAAGCAATAAATCAATTCCATTATTATTACACAATGAACTAATAACTTGTAAGTAATATGAACTGTATGCGTGCATACATGTGTAGCTATACACTGAATGTTCTAATAGGTTGACTGTTCTATTAGAATATCTCAATCTCGCATTTGCAACACGTAGTTGGGTTTCGAATCATAACTCAGTGGTTTGTAATCCAATTCTTCTGTACTACTGCAAGGACTTTCTATGATGATTATTCCAGCTACACACTGATTTTTTTTTCGTAAAATCGATTGCGTAATTATCTCGATTCTTTTCAAACCACAAAAAGGCACTCCTACGATGGTTACTCCATCTACATAGCAATTTTCAGCTCATTCCTACAAGGGGTTTACCCTGTAGGCGTGACAGACCTTCGACCTTATTTTACGCAAATAATCGGTCATAACTCCGTGAATGTTCATCGGATTCTTTATTTTTATTTTTAAAATGATATTTAATCAGGGAAAATAGCGTCAGCCAAAGAAGGCTGTTTTTCAGCTATGCCCTGAGAGCACAACAAAAAAATACAATACAATATAAGTACATACATACACAACAAAACAGAATTACATTGTACAAAATAATGTTTTAAAACCATTCACAGTTTTAGCACTGTATAGTGCTTCAGGTAATCTGTTCCATATGTCCGTACCCCTGTACGCCAAAGACTGTTTTCCATAATTAGTTCTAACACTCGGAACAAATAATCGGTGTAAATTTCTACCAGGGCGACCAGTAACATCCACAGCATATGAGAAAATCCCATGTAAATAAGGAGGGGAAATCTTGTTGAGAATTTTAAAAACCTGTACAGCTGTGTGAAAAGTACGCCTTTCAGTTAAAGATGATCGGAAGTTAAAGTTATCAGAGGAATGGAAAGATGATGTAAACTTAGAATGGAGTCTTTCCAAACAACGAGTACTACTAGAATTTGATGGTAACCACACAGTATCACAATAATCCAACACCGGTAAAATATAAGCTTGATATAGCAACTGCAGAACTCTAGAGGAAGCCAGCCTAACCCGATTCATAGCAAAAAGTTTCCTTCTAACTCTACCAAGAACATAATCCACATGAACCTGCCAAGTGAGATGCCGATCAAAATATACACCCAAATACTTAGTAGAGAAAGGACACACAAAGCATCATGTTTATCGGTTTACACGTGGGCCAACACAGAAAGCAGAAATGCATTACAAGCATTTGAGTTCGGATGGTTGGGAACCTGAGGGCACTGGAGTCTGTGTCCTGACTGTAAGTTTAGATGTTTTATTAGTTCATTTTTTATGCATGTATAATACACTATGTAATCATGCAATATCTCATTTATTATATGTGACCGGATTTGCAAGAAGATACCCTTTTCACAAACAAAATTTGGCCCATTTTTTGAAATTTGAAGTTTTATAACTTTTGTATCTTTGCATATATATAATTAACTGAAATTTTCCATGAGTGCAGCTAAACTATTTGGCTACATTTGAAATTAAGAGCAAGTTAATCAATATAAGGAGTCAAGGGTGACATTATTTTTTAGCTGGCCTGTAAAAGGTACCTAATCACAAATCTGGTTACATACACTGTATAACTAGAAAACAATATTTATAAATTTAATTCAAAAGATATAATGACAGCTTCAACAAGTATCACCATTGGCTGTTACTGGAATTTTGTTAGTAAAATTTAATAATGCTAAAATTTTAGTACATCATCATGATATAAGTAATAAAATAATACTGAATAGTTTATATCATGATTATGATATTGTAGTGGGATTTTTACTGAGTCTGCACTATATCACAAATGTTCAAAGCCAAATTTTTTTTGAATGTAACTGTCAGCAAAAATATAAAATTATTACATTGTTTACTGGGTGTGTGTCTAAGCCTGGTTTTATCAAATCCAGTCACATATACAGTATAATTATGCATAATATTATGATGATATGTGGTGATTAGCTCCAAATATATTACATTCACTTTTTAGTCGATCTATTTAGGTTTGTCCAGATCCAACTACAAGTCCTCCTTTTGTATCCCCATGCCTTCATAAGTTAGACTTGGACCAATTCTTCAGAGATATTCCCAAGTATAAACCATTTTTGTCCTCCATTGCATGGGAGCAATGGGAGAATTTTCAAGCAAGAAGAGATGAGTTGCTGTTGGAGAATCCAAATGATCAAGTTTGGCACATACCAAGGTTGATATCTGCATCAATAGTTGCTGATGAGAGTCGTAAGCAGAATGCTGTTGATTTGACACTGGATGCAGACACAGCTGCCCTTTTGCAAAAGCAAACCACAAAACCACATAAGGTACTCAATTATGTGCAATATAATAATGTGATTATATTGTAAGACACAGTGTATCATCCACATCTATGCAAAAAGCTTGTAAAGTTAGCCAAAGTTTCGATCATAGGCAATAGCTTCATGCATTTGTCAACCTGAATATATATATATATATATATATATAACAATTCTATTTAAAGCAGTCAAAAGAACTAATAATCATAATGTTATATAACTATTGTCCACTATGATAATAATTCTGAACATAAATGCAACTTGTATGCCAACACAAAAGAATGCTGAAAATTAACACAACAATTTATGCGTAATGTGGTTATGATCATAATATAATATATTGCCAAGTTTCATTATTACATTATTCATATGTTTACTTCAAGATCACTATTACACATCCTACTGACCAAAGCTCATTACAACAGTCGTCAACACGGAGAGTGTCAGCACAACAGAAGAACACAACAACTGATTCAGTATCACCACAATGTTCATTGCAACTGGCTTGTGACATGCATGTGGCATGTTATGTAGAAAGATATGACGATGAAGAACCACAAATTGGAAGAATTGTTACTTTACATGATAGATCTGTAGAAGTAGAATGGATGATTGCAGCATATGATGACAGGTGGTCAGTTTGTAAGCAAACTCACACGTTTTATAAAAGACTTAAAAAAAGATTGTATCACCAAATTGAGGGAGACCTATGAAAAGATCAAACAACGAAAATAGTGACTGTCATGTGCGTAATGGTTTAGACATGTATAGAGCAAACAGGTAACTTAAGACTAGATATATAGCTATTATACTCTGTATTATACTGTATTTGAACTATTTACTGTATGGATTTATTATAATATATTGCTTCAAAAACTGACATCATACCTAAACAGAAGAACGTACTTAACTGGATACTATATCGTACTTAACTGGATACCATATTAATTAACTAGGGTACAATGGAATTATATAAAATTAAGGACTCATCATTAACTAGGGTACCCACATGTGGGTACCATTATATAAAATTAAGGACTCTTCATTAACTAGGGTACCCACATGTGGGTACCATTGTATAAAATTAAGGACTCTTCATTA
Source organism: Dysidea avara (assembly GCF_963678975.1). NCBI lineage: Eukaryota > Metazoa > Porifera > Demospongiae > Dictyoceratida > Dysideidae > Dysidea > Dysidea avara. Next base: position 1,539,793 of record NC_089285.1, on the reverse strand, counting down.
ACTAGGGTACCCACATGTGGATACCATTGTATAAAATCAAGGACTCATCATTAACTAGGGTACCCAAGTAAACTAGGGTACCCACACGTGGGTACCATTGTGTAAACTTACGGACAACGTGACTTATTTTTTAAAACCAGGGAACCCACATGTGGGTTAATGTTGTGACTTACATTAAATATATAATAAATGAACATTTCTGAATCAAATCAATTTCAAAAATTCAATCAATAAAATTAACTGTTGCAAAGTTCGATAATTTTAAAACAAGTCCCACAAAATTGTACTTTTTAGGAGTATTTCAAATCACCCAATTTCACAAAATTGATCAGTCGTGGGAAATAGATTAGAATATGACACACTGTTTTAGACAGTGTTTATATGCTATTATAAGAAGAGTACATACCTCTTTCCAGTCATGGGATTAGGCCTGAGCCTAATATGCTCAAAATTTTACCTATTATTCTTTCCAGAATTTCCCAAAATTTTCTCTTATTATTCTTTTTAAAACTCTTTTTATCTAGCCTATTATTCCATAATAATGGTCACTTAGTTTCTGTAGCTATAGTCATTTAATTTTCAAGACACTGATATAATAGTTTTGTCAGAATTAATTAATTAATAGTTAGCCATAAATGAAGCATTTCACCTTACGCATAATGGTTATAGCCATTACAACAGACATAAAATAGCTATCAGGAGTATAACAAAAGAGTTTTCAATTATCAGTGTATTAAAGCTGTAGCTATAACTACATGCTAAGTTTAGTGGATAATGATATCAATATGTTTGTTGAAAGACTTAAAGAAGATACACTGGTATAAGATGTACAATTTTCATAATTGCAGAAAACATGCAGTTAAATCCCTGATGCTGTATGCAGATTGTTAACATGAAACAATCTGACTGCTCTATTAGAGTATTTGAGAGTTCTATTAGAGTATATCGATCTTTTAGAGGTTTTTCAGCACCTTTCAGCCAGCACTCTTCAGCTATCTATTATTCTTAGTAGTTTAGTACTTTCTTCTAGATAATCAAGAATAGGCACGTCCCTTAATTCCACTGATTATTCCCGTGGATGTCCAATAATTCTAAAATTGTGCCTGTAACCATCCTATTATTCCGCAGTTATTCTCACGAAATTGGTGACCTATTATTCTCACAATTATGCCGGCATATTAGGCACAGCCCTACATGGGATTTCAGGTTAATTGTTCTATAAAATATTGAATCAGGTTTAAAATCATGATCTGGCATAACAATTGCCTTTGATCTTTTGTCTGCTAACTCCAACTCATCTGATGTCAGAACATAAGGGTGCAGTCTGATGCCTACTTGCTTTCTTTTTCTCCTGCGAGTAGTGTTCACATAAAACCTGCTAAATGAAATCTCACAGTTCTTGATGGTATCTAGACTACTTTTGCCAATGAGCAAAAAAGAAAATCCGTTCAATACTGTATGCATGGCATCTGGATAAACCTGAGTGAGATGATTATGATGGGGGAGCTTTGTAAAACAATAAGATTGCTTAAATCCAGTTGCTCTAGAAACAGCAGCCGCAGATGACAATTGATTCCTGTATATAGTTATGTGTATATGAAGTACAGTAAATAACATTGTAAATAAAAGTATGATAAAAGTTCAATCATTATCACTGCAGCATAGTAGGATGACGGAAGGGTGTTATTATCAGGAAGTATTCGATGTTGCAGTGATAGCATGTTGGACAATGCCTCCTTACTTATTCCTGGATGATCTCTAAACCAATAAAATTATTTCACAAGTGCATGAAATAGTGTACAATTTGATCCAGAATACAAGGGAATAACAGAGAGCTTCTCGATTTCAAACTCACATAAAGAAATGTCATATGAAGTTGCAAAGTTTTTAGGCAAAGTAGCACGGAAATAAGCAGACCTTTTGTCTTTGTCTCTTACATTTAATTCACGTGTTGGTTCTACATCAGATGATTCACTGGTGCATTCACTCTGGCCACCATTATACTGAGATTCTAAGAAACGGATACTGCTTAGTGGAGTGTTCGCCAAGGACACAATTTCAGTGGCGGATACAGGGGGGGTTGCAATGGTTTCAGCTGAAACCCCCTCTGAGAATAGTGTGCTCCCCAAATTTATTAAGGACTCGTCGTGTGGGTGATAAAATCACCACGAGTTATACGTAGTGTGTTATAGTAGGACTTTCTACTGGCGAAACTTACAGCTAGGCTGAAGTTCAGTGGAATCTGAAACCCTCTCTGAAAATTTCTAGATCCGCCACTGAATTTGATAAGTGATAAACAAATCTGCCGTTCCCTTATCAGCATTTATTCCAATTAAAACCTTACATGGCAACATCTTTTAGGTGATAACTGCTTAGAAACCAACTGTTAGCAACCATTGTTCAGCTGCCGGAGAAAACTGTACGGCGTTTAGAGGGATACACCCACAAATAGCTAGAGCTTTTGTGCCACTTTTGCAGCAACTATCTAGCATTTCGGAAAGTGGAGCAGGCGAAACTGTGAATATTGACACGAATTCCGAGAGTGATTCGGATGTGGAGCTAAGCGGTAAAAGCAGAGTAACTAGTAATTCACCACCCATTTATTTTTGCTTACTTTGCAGGGGGGCACAGTAAACAAAAATTTTCAACAGCGGAACTATTTGCCAGTAGGAAGAAGAAAGATAAATCTTCACAAGTGCACAGCTATTTTCACGTAAGTTTATACCATAGCTTAGCTATTAAAAGTTAATGAATTCTATGGTTTAGTTAACTCAACATGTATAGCTACTTAAGCAGCGTGAATAAGCTAACTACTTGGCTGTTCATCAGCATGTAGCTAGGGACCCGCCGATTATGCTGGCATAATTTTGAGCATAATAGGTACCTAAAAGCATTGAGCATAATGCCAGCATAATAGGTTAAATATTTGTACCATAGTATAAATTCTTGCTGGAAAAATAACAATTGCAAAATAAGATCGATATACTCTAATAGAACAGTTAGTAACTCTAATAGAACAATCATCAAACTGACTGTTCTATTAGAGTATATCGATCTTTTCTCTTACATGCAGCAAGAATTTATTATTTGTGTTCCAGCCACTCATTTTTTTCTTTCTATACAGTGTTAAACTAATGGCAAAGCATATGAACTAAGGCATGAACATTGACTTGACTGAGCATAATCGAGCATAATAGGTAAATATTGAGCATTAATTTAAGCATAATAGGTGAATTTTTGAGCAGTGCAGCATAGCATAAAAGGTAAAATTATGAGCATAATCGGCAGGTCCCTACATGTAGCCAGCTATTGTGTATACGTATGTGCGTAGTAATGTGTCTGTGGGAGCGCACTCAGTTTCCTAAGGTTGTATACCAAGGGGGTGTCACGTCGGCTTACGCTGTAGGTAGATCTGCGACTGCAGTCAAAGTCTTGACCGGGGAAAATTTCACCTTGACCCTTGACTTGCAGCATTTATCGTCTTTGACCAGTGACTTGAACGTTTCTTGTCGAACTTTTGACCTCCACTTATTTCTCTATTTTCCTATATGCACCTGCGCTTGTAACCTAGTATAATATTTTCCTAATGTGTGCTACCATCAGCTGTGAGAGAAAAATCATTATAATTATGGCGAAATGCCTGTTGGAGCTTTAAAACATCTTCTTGGAGATCCTTACTTCTTGTAAGTTACGTATAATTCCATAAACTTGATAATAGCTATGTATAGTTTTCGATTGTGGGTTTCGAACCTTCTGTATCGTCTTGAACCTTGACCCACTGTAAGAGCTATTTTGTGGCCTTGACTGTTGACTTAGAGTTTGACTGCGGTTGCAGATCTATCTACAGCAAGAGCCTGAGTGACACCCCCTTGTATACAATCACTGGACTGGACTGATGAAGTCTCAGGTGTTTTCTCTTTGTTACCAAATATTTGGGAAACTGCCTGTAGCTATGCTAGCATTGTTCAGCTGCAGCTATTGCTCAGCTACAGTTATAGTGGGGTCACTTAGGTACAATAAGGGGACGAAGCGGACAAAAGCCCAAAAAAATTTTTGTGATATCCTTTGATAGAAAGTACTTATTTAAGGATAGGAGCCACCTCAAATATTTATCACATCCTGTTCTATGATACTTTTAACAATTACATGAATTTCGTTATATCAGTACTGCATACAATATGACTAGTATCACTTTTCGCAGTTGCAGGTACATAGTTGGGTGCATTTCCACTGTGCCTTCTTGCATGAACATCTTCCTCCACACCCATTCGAGCTCTTACAATTGCATTTAACTAGTTCGGTACAAGCCTTTGAGGCCACTGGAAGTGTTATCCACACAGGACACCACTTTGTTTCTTGGCTCAATTTCCAGCCATATTCTTCTGGACTTGGTAAGTCTGGATTAGTTATGTTGCTATTGCTCCAAATGCCAGCTTAGTAGATAACTCTGTTGCAGTGCTGTAACAATGCATTCTGTGTCGGTGGAATCAATTCCATTGTTCTATTTTTTTGGCAGAAGAGCTCCTTTCGGGCTTCATCAACTGATTGTAGACTGCTAGTTTTGTCATAGAGTATAACACAAAAGCGTTCCAGAAGTTTGAAGTGTTCACAATGAGTAGTTATTGGAATATGTGGATGGCTAGCCACGTAGAGAAATGCACCAGTAACCTCTGGGAAAGATTTCCTAAGGGTTCTTTCCATGGTACAGGTAAGGATTGGATAAATTATTGTACGTATATAGCTTCCTAACAAGTAACGTTTTTATTACTTATTTTTGTCATCCAGGTATCAGCCTTTTTCAATGTCCTACTTCAATGAACATTGGCATCCCTCAGGAGAAACTTACTTTGGCTTTAAGCAAAGAAAGTGAAAAATGTGATTTACCTGAATGCTTCACCATAGTTCCAGCTGTTGCACTGACAAAGGAAAAGGTTGCCATACCCGAGCCACCTCGTAGCATTCAAAGAATTGAAGGTAATTTGAATCAGGCAGTAGCACAAGAGAAACAGTGGATTAATAATTCCATAGCAATGCTAATGGAAACAGAACAAATGGAAGGAAAAGATATCATCGCATGGTCTACTTACCACGCATCTCAAGAAATCCCTTCTGACGTCACACAACCTGCTCTTATGCAGCTGTTGCCTTTGTTTGGTGAGAAAGCTGCCACAGCTGCTATGGTCAAACATGGTATGAGCATTATCAAGCAAGCTACACAGTATCTGAACCCTGGGCAAGTTTCAGTTATTGCATTGGATGCCCCTTTATTTGCTCTAACAAAGCTTGTGCAATGGAATTGGCCACAGACACATGGTGAAGATCTTTTTGTTGTTATGTTTGGTGGTCTTCATATTGAAATGGCTCTATGGAAGACATTTGGAGACTATTTGGAGTCATCGGGCTGGACGAATGCTCTTGTTCAGGCAGGAATAACATCTTCAGGTGCAGCAGATAGTTTCCTCAAAGCATCTCACCTCACTAGGACAAGGCATGCACACCAAGTTAGTGCTCTTGCTTTGAGTAAGCTGCAGCATGAAGCGTTTCTGCAAAGTGAAGGTCCACATGATGAAAGCACAAAAGAGGCCTGGAGAGAGGAAGCAATCACCAAGAGTCCTACATTTCAGTTCTGGGATGCAATTCTGAAAATAGAATTGCTTGGTCTGATTTTTGTTCGAGCACATAGACAGAGAAAGTTTTCCCTCTATGTGGAATCTTTGAAAGGCATAGCTCCTTGGTTCTTTGCATTGGACCACCACAATTATGCTAGGTGGATTCCTGTTCACATCCGTGATATGGAATGTCTGCCCTCATCAGTCTATGAGCAGTTTGAAGAATGTGGCCACTGGGTTGTTCAGAAGACAACAAATCGATTCTCTGCAATGCCAATTGATCAGTGTCACGAGCAGAACAATGAAACAGTTAAAGGGTCAGGTGGAGCTGTCGGACTCACAGAAAACCCAGCAGCATTTAGAAGGTGGATGACAGCCGGACCGGAACAAGCCCGGCTTTTGAAGGAGTTTGAATGTGAGTTTATGAAAGAAGCATCTGCTAAGCAATTGCATCATGAAGAAGGTTTCTCGACGCAAAAAGCTTTCAAGGAACAAACACAGAGTCTAGTTGATGCAATTAATGAGATGGGTAATCCTTTTCTTCATGACAGTGCAGACCTTGTGGTACTAGACTCACGTGATATTCTAGATAATACTGTGGTTTCAACTGTCCGTCGTGTGGAGAAACATGGCTTAGAGCAATACAACATGTATTATGAAACTGTCATCAAAGATAGGAATGCCTCAATTCATAACGCAATCAGGAAAAATTCATTTCCACTCTTTAGCCGTCCAGCACCCAAGATAAAGAGCAAACAAGCTGAGCAAATTTCAATGTTGAAGCATGATGTGGAACTGTTTTCCCGCTTGTACATTGTCATGCAGCACAGAGATTGTGATATGGCTACATTTTTTCAGCACGAAAATCATCCATACCCCCCTTCTGTCAGACAGAGGAAAATTACGACTGGGAAAGAAGTCAGATCTACTTGGTGTGCTGCCTATAGAAACAGACAAGGATCCTCCTGTTGTGTTTGATGTCAAAGTACTAGATGGTGCTGCTATAGTTCACTTTCTGTCGACTACTGGCATCAGTACTTTTGATGAATATGCTGGGAATGTCTTTATGCCATACATTAAGAAGCAGCTGGAAGCCTCCACACGAGTTGATGTGGTATGGGACACCTACATTACGTGCAGCCTTAAAGAATCAACCAGAGAAAAACGAGGTAAAGGAATGCGACGAGAGGTGACAGGAAGGAATAAACTCCCACGAAATTGGATTGATTTCCTCCAAAACTCTGAAAACAAGCAGCAACTCTTCTCATTCCTCTCTCATAAGTTAGCCTCAATGGAGTGTGTAGAAGGCAAACAAGTAATAGTTACTACTGGCACTTCTGTTGCTCCTGCAAGCATAAACCGTATGCAACCATGCAACCACGAGGAAGCTGATACAAGAATGGTAGTTCACCTTGTAGATGCCCTTGATAATGGTGCTACTACCTGCTTCGTGTGCACAGTTGACACTGACGTTGTTACTATTATTGCAGGCAAATTCCATGACCTACTTCAGAAACATCCAGCTGCAGATTTATGGTTGGGATTTGGAGTTGGAAAAACATTCAGACACATTCACATCAATGCCATGTGTAATGTACTGGGAAGAGAGAAGTCAGTAGCACTGCCTATCTTTCATGCTTTTACTGGTTGTGACACCACTTCTGCATTTTTCAGTAAAGGAAAGAAATCTGCATGGGAAGCATGGAAATCTTTCCCAGAGGTTACTGGTGCATTTCTCTACGTGGCTAGCCATCCACATATTCCAATAACTACTCATTGTGAACACTTCTGGAATGCTTTTGTGTTATACTCTATGACAAAACTAGCAGTCTACAATCAGTTGATGAAGTCCGAAAGGAGCTCTTCTGCCAAAAAAATAGAACAATGGAATTGATTCCACCGACACAGAATGCATTGTTACAGCACTGCAACAGAGTTATCTACCAAGCTGGCATTTGGAGCAATAGCAACATAACTAATCCAGACTTACCAAGTCCAGAAGAATATGGCTGGAAATTGAGCCAAGAAACAAAGTGGTGTCCTGTGTGGATAACACTTCCAGTGACCTCAAAGGCTTGTACCGAACTAGTTAAATGCAATTGTAAGAGCTCGAATGGGTGTGGAGGAAGATGTTCATGCAAGAAGGCACAGTGGAAATGCACCCAACTATGTACCTGCAACTGCGAAAAGTGATACTAGTCATATTGTATGCAGTACTGATATAACGAAATTCATGTAATTGTTAAAAGTATCATAGAACAGGATGCGATAAATATTTGAGGTGGCTCCTATCCTTAAGTAAGTACTTTCTATCAAAGGATATCACAAAAAAAATTTTTGCACTTTTGTCCGCTTCGTCCCCTTATTGTACCTAAGTGACCCCACTATTAGCAGTAGTACTTGATGGGTTATGATACAAATTATCAAGAGCTGCAACAGTGAATAGCCCTTTGTGTAGTTGAGCTGGACAAACAACCCCTTTCTTTCTGAAATCTTCACAAACTGCAAATGCTAATTGCTTTTCTATTTGAAGAACTCGATTGTAGCTCACACTGAGACCAAGCTCATAAAGCTCTGTGATCACTTTTTTCGACCTTGTTTGTGTGTGAAGATTCAAGCCTAGATAAAGTGGCATAGGTGGCTCATAGCTTAGGGAGTGCCGACTTTTCAAAGATGCATCCTTCTTTACAGATTTCTTACAATTAAAAAGAACGAGCTGAGCTATGGTTAAACATGGCTGTGAGTCTGAAGAGCATTGATCCACAATGTCACCACCTTGTAACAACAAAGTGACAAGTAAGTTAAGGCTATAAGGTACTGACTGCTGTTGACAACCCACAGGGAAGGAGGCATTAAAGACAAATCCACTAGATGAAAAGACCTCATTTCGCATCTTCTTGGTAGTTATTGCACTCCATAGATGTCTTAAGCATTTGTTGCATTCCTTCTTTAAAAACTAGTATCACATTTTTCCCATCATTTTGTTCTTGGGCATTCGGAAAATAATTTAGAACTCTTTCCTTAAAACGAACCTTATTGATCTCTTTTGTGATGCCAAGATCATGTAGGCGGCTCTCAAACATTTGGCGTAATACAGAGAATTTGAAGCAGAAGGTCCCATTTTCAATTGAGTTTTCTACATGATTGATGAGCTCAACAAAGGCTCTTGCTTCAACCTTTTCCTCTTCTCTATCACTGCTAAAACATTGTCTCTGTCTGAGCAAAGAACGATACCTATTCCTGAGTGCAGTAAGACAAGACAAATGATATTTTGCTTCCAGTGCAGTAAGATCTCCACCCTCAATTCTGGTTAGAAGTGCTGTGTCTTGTAACTCTATAGCCATTCTTCGTACATTGTCATCTGCATCAAAAGTCCGAAACTCATGAAGGGGTCCATCATTCCTTGAGCAAAAAATACACTTATCCTTGTCCAGAGATTGGCGCTGTACACGAGATCGTTTTTGTGAAGAACTACCACTGTCAATATTTCTGTCAGCTTCTCTTTTTCTTGCTCTCTGTAGCTTGCTGTCATTGAACTTCAGATAACAGGACTTGTGCCACTTGGCTTCATGTGCTACCAGCTTGTCCACATCTATATCTTCCCCAAATTTGAGTGGAACTGGAAGTTGATTTAACTTATTGAACTCACATACATTATCCAGGAAGGAATTGTACACTTTTGATTGATCACCATCACCTCTTGTATTCAAAGGGCACCTGAGCATCTTGAGTTATCTGCTGACATATTATGCACTGTGTCCAGTCCATGGTATCAACAATTTTATTCATAGTAGACTATCCACATGCTCAGTTCCAAATAGAGTGCACTTTATAGTCAGCACATTTTAGTTTGAAAGCATGTTAACACCAATGCAAACATGTTAACACCAATGTAAACACCAGACAAGTTAATCATCAGCTGAATACCTCATAAACCTGTCTTAACATACTGCAGTATATTGCTAGGGTGCACTTTTTAGAGCTGTAGCCAAGTTGATATAGACTTGTAGACCAATGACTTTGGACAACTACGCATAACTCATGGGTATTTGTCCAACAGTGGTTCCTAATGTCTTTTAACTGTGATACTATTGTTTACCAATGACGCATTTCTAATACCTATAGTACAAATAAGATTATTCTAATTCTGTTCACATTTGGGCGTGGCTCCTATCTTAAAACAATAACTAAATGTGTAAGGAACCTTCTCCTAAAAAATGATGCTTTTGTCTGCTCCGTCCCCTAACCCTAAATTTTTGCAACTAAGCAACCCCACTATTATGTATCAGTGATGGAATATGTTGTAGCAAGACAGTCAACTGTTAGCTGACTTGATGACCATTACTTAGGATGCATGGTTACTACTTCGTGTTAAGACGAATGGTATAGTCATAAAAGGAGATTGTGCCAAGAGAGAGTTGTTATACTAATTGCACGCAATTCTAAGATGAACAGGCAGGACCAAGTAGACAGGTACACTTACATATTTTACATTCAGTGCAGCAATAGCTAGCTATAGTCGGTTGTGCAAATATATACTAAAAAAAAACAAAATAAAAACCTGAGTCCAGTAGTCTAGTGCACCAGTCCAGTCCAGTGAATGCATGTATACAACCATTTCCTAAAACCAAGTTCAAATCTCAGGTGTTACTATTCAGTGACCTTGACTGTTCCTATGGTTGAATTTATGGAGTCTTGCCCTTAGGGCACCTGCAGCCCACTTTTAAATGCTGAAGATGAGCAGTGGAATTATTATATGTGACTGCATACAGTAAAAACGGAAGATTAAACATGCCTAATTTTTGAAGAAAAACTGATTTTAATCACAATGGCATATAGATATATATGATATCAAGTAGCTATGCTTACTTGGAATTGAATGTATACCTGTGTAGATTGGTCTTTTAGTCTTATGCTGTGTTATACAGATGTACCAAAACAGTTGTATCCACATTAATATTTTTGATCCATCCTTCCCTCAGGAGGATTGAGTCCAAGCAATGTGATACAGTGTAGGTAGTCCAGCGTGGGTAACGCTTGGTTTCCTGAAATCAGTTGGTTTATGCCTGTGAAGGCCAATTTCCAGGTGTATATCCTGCCTGCCTGGTACATGGTGGATTGGCTCTTTTGTGTTGTACGGCTCATATAGATTACCCATACACACCCTACTCAAGCGTTACTCATACAAGAAGCCAAAAGTTTACTGTGTACTTAAGCTTATTGAAAATGCACTTTTTAATCTATATGAGGCTGTACTGGGGTACTTAAAAGTTAACTGTGAAAGCCTAGTATTTACCATAGGCTCTGATGATTTTGAGATCACTTTTGATCAGCAGTTAATCCCATGTACTTTGGTGTAGCAATTTTTTTGTGTTTTAATGTTAATAAGTTGCAAATATAGATAATTAAATATCGCTACAGGATGCTTTGTTATCTGCTAAATATGATAATAATTATTATGTATGCATGTATATGCATAAGACATTGTGTGGGTAGGTAGGCAGCTGTGTCAGTTATGTCAACAACTATATGCTCTATTGGTAATTTAACAGAACTATTAATGTCTGTTATGTACTTTCAGTTACATAAATACCCTTCATGATTCTTGTTAATTATCTCTCCCCTGTGTTTCCATTGATATTCACATCTATATCCCAATGCAGTATGTAGTACGTCAAGCTTCAAAAGCAGCAGGTTTGTGGAATTCTGCACCTCTTCATGATGAAATAACTCCTATTGTCATGCAGAAGTTTCAAGATGTGGTACATTATTATAAGTGTTAAGTGTAGATGCACACACAAGTGTATAAGAATAAAGTTCTGCACACCAATGTATATATCATTGCAACATACAGTGGAACCTCAGTTATTCGGACCCTACTTATCTGGATTCTCAGTTAACCGAATTACGGAAACAACTGCTCTATTAGAGTATTGACTGTTCTATTAGGGTAGTTGATTATACATAATTGTTCTTTATGGTTATTTACACAGTTTCAGAGATATGGACTTTTCAGACTTATGGACTACCCCTGGTCCCAAGGGGTTCGGATAACTGAGGTTCCACTGTATAAACAATTCATATATCACATTAAATCTTACTGCATTTTTCATGTGTACACATCCAGGCACTGAAAATAGAACCATCAGTACAGTTTGTAAGTCTTCGTCGAGCACTAGGGTTGTGTCTGATGAACAGGAGACAATATCTACGTAGCAGGGGCTTAATACCACCAGCAGTTAAATGGTATAGTTTATTATTATATCCTTTAAAGTATTGTGTTGTATGCACTATTTAGGGTCAAACCTGTGAAGACTGCAAGTAAAAAGACAGCACATTTGAAATTAAACCTGGGTATGCATATACTGAATGTGAAATATGACAATATTTGTACGTATACAGTACCTTTGCATATCACAGTAGGATTATAATATTTTAGGAAGTCCAAGGTATTGATGTATGCGTGATTTTACTGGACACTAAAATGTATGGTATGAAGTGAGCAGACTATAAAAATAATTCATTGTTCAGAATGAGATGTCTGAAAATTTAAGGCAAACTGGCTTCAAAGTTGCACTGTGTTTGTACTATCATAGCTAATATACCCTAACAGGGATTAGTGACGCAGTTAACAACCGTTTGACAATCCTCGTTACGGTCACGTGAAAGTATTACATAGTGCGCTAGTGTAAACATGATGTAACGATAGTAACTGTAAAGAGCTCTCGAGTACCATGAACGTAGAAGAGACATTGCAAGTACTGTAGAGGGAGCTAATGAATGAAGCCAGTCAGGTGTACAGTTCACTCGAGAAGGTCTGTGCTAGGGGCAAATTAGCTGTGGAGACAGCGGACTGGAAGAATTAAGGAATACTCCCTGGAGTTGCTTCATGTCTTAAAGAAAGAAGACAGTCAGGAATGTTTCTCCGAAGCCCTAATATCTACAATGCAGTCAGTGCTACACGTAAGTAAGTCAACAACACCAGTACAACTTAGAGAAATTATATAGATGAAATTTGCAGATGTACACGCCAACAAATTGCCAAAATATTGGAAGGAATTGTGCGAGGCATTAAGCTGTCCTCATATCACGAGAGAACCATTAGTGATGCAACTAACAAACCAGCAAATTTTGAAGAAATGCTGACATCTACGTTCAAAACACATGTGGAACAACCAGCTGTAACACCAACCGAGTTAACAGTGGATGAAGACAATGTATTGAGGTATGCTTGTGGATATGTGGCAAAGGAACTGTACCAAAAATTTTTGAAGCAGCATGGGGAGAAGTACACAACATTTGCGGAATGCTTGACTAGAATGAAACCACATATCGAAGACTCCATGCATCCAGTGACATCTTTTATGGAGTACACATCCCAGTGGGTTAAGATTATTAACAGAGGTGGATTATATGAAGTGAATGATGAATCTTATTTGTTATTTAAAGAAATTGAGAAAGCTACGCAAGTGAGATTAAGAACTCAACTTGAACAAGGAGTAAATGCCACTGTACAGTCATCCAGGAGAGAAATGCTGGGAGTTGTAAAGAATGATGTTAACGTTTGGTTTTACTGGAATGTTGTAAGCGATAGCATACAAAATGATGAGTGGAAGGTCGAATTATTAACTGCCATAATAAGCATATGGCTAACTATCCATGGATATAGCATAACATCACAATGGATGGAACAGTACAAACACTTGCTGTGTGTCAATAGCAAGAAAAAGAAAGGACTTCGTAAAGAATTAAAGAAATTATGAAACAATATCCTGTTATATACTTTGTGATATTATAATACAGTATGATTATTATAGCAATAATAATAACATTGCTTCTATGGTTTACCACGCTTTCTTCGTGGTAGTGGCGTTTCATCGATTTCGGTATCTTGAAGTAATGGTCTCTTTCTGCAGTTTCCACGTGCAGGGTCTGTTGCCACAGTTGCCTGAATTCGTATTGACACAGTATTCTTTAAAAATTGATGGCTTGTTGGATTGTCATTGCATCCTCCCTGAGCACGCTGTTTACCAAAGAATACCTCTAGGGGATCCTGGCAAAACTTCTCTGATAAAATATATTCAACACCTGGTTGGTTAAGTAAAATTTTAGCCATCTCCACAAATGACTTCACTGCATATAGCAGGCCTTAATTTAATTTTAAGGTGCTGAGGATAAATGTCCTTACATATTCACAAATGTACAGACATAGCGTCAAATTGTACAGACATGAGCTAGAGGAGCACTTTGTATAGACTGCTGGAATTGGAATAGGGAGTTTCCATTGAAAGTTTTGAGGTTAAACACAACCACATAGTTGCAACATAATCACCAGACTGTGGTCATAACAGCTGCTGGTGATAGCAGTACACAAAGGGGAGGTGGCATTGGTAAATCCTTGGGTTGGGAAAATGTAGTATCTCCTAGCAACCAAGTGACAGTTATTGTTAACACTACAAACAAACATGCACACATCAGCTTTTATGGTACCACTATTGATTTTGAAAGGACTTGGGTGTCCGCCCAAAACTAATTATGTGCAGACATTGTGCTATTTGTGCGGATTTTGTCCGTTGACCGCACGTTAATTTATGGCCTGATATAGTATAATCTACGTTGAGCGGCACTGTATTTACCTGTTATGTGTAGCCCTTCCCTGGTCTCTAAACTAAGCACCATCATGTTTTCTCTGCAGCTGTAAACTTGTGGTCACACCTTTCATCTACACTACATTTCCATTCCTTCAAGTAGTTCAAAAAGTCAACAAATATAATTATGTGCACCTCAAAACGAGGATCATCTTTTTCAAAGGGTTTTAAGTCTGGCTTTTTTCTTCTGAATCTCTTCTTCCAAGCACCTTGTGTTTATCATGTCAAAAATCTATCAAAAGTTCTTACAAATCATTGGTAAATATGTTGACAGTGGTGGTAGAGGTGTTAATAACACATCTGCTGACTGTACAACTAAATTTGAAAATGTGTATGGTGTACTTGGTGAACCATACTTTGATAGTGGAAATGACAGTAATGACTTGTTAGTAAATGGTGACAAAGGGTTCTGTACCAATATTTTGGCTGGATTGCACTTCTGAGCCCAAGAAATCCGAGCATTGTCATCAGACGGTGTTTGCACATTAGCATGAGCCTGGCTGGGCATGAGACTACTCATGAACCTGCTGAAAACTCTTGTTTCTCTTTGTAGCAGCTGCTGTTGACACAAGTCACAGATTTTGTTAGTTGTACGTAGTAAACCTTGTTCTACAACTGTAAATCTCGTACTACCTCTTGTAAGGGTAGCACCCAATAGTGGCCTTCATTTAAGACCTAGCATATATTTGAGGCCAACTTTAATATCGATAAATATGGTATGTATGCACAAGGGCATATATTTCATAAGTAAATTTTTGTTCTTAGACTCTACTTAAATTATTTGTATAGGTAATAAATCTCATATTGCATTTATAGTGCAAAAAAATTCTTTTGTCAAATTTCTATCAAGCATTTTGACATTTAAATTTGACAAGAGAACTAGTACAGTGGTCCCTCCAATATTTTGCCATCAATTATACAAACATTTTGTTATCTAAACGCTGGTAATAACTGTTGTGTTAGAGTATTTTGTCTAAAGGTGTATGTTCTATTAGAATATTTGAACAGAGCTCAAGCTTGTATACAAATGCATCTGTTATTTCTAGGAATCAAAGTATTGGACGTACGTATCCTCACAGTAAAAAAACTCTGATAAGGAAAATTAGGAGGAGCTTGGGTGGGGAAAGAGACGTAAAAAAACCAAAGTTTGAACTAACTTGTATATTACAGTGTAAGCCTGGATTGTACAAATATTAATATACCATTATACACGTAAATGTATACTAAGTGTAAATATATTGTCTCAACTGTATAGTGTATACATGTATATGTGTATAACACAAAACTGTAATCCTTCAACTATTTATACATGTACAGTGATACATGTACAGCTACTGAATGTAACCTACAGTATAATCATGTTTAAAATTCATACCTCAAGGTATACAGTGTATAAGAGGATATACAGATGTAGTATCATAGCTACAGTATACATGATTGTAAATCATGCATGCAATCATTTTCACACAGATTTTACATTACTGCGTGTTCTCTTCAAGTGGAGTAAATTTTCATACTTTTGAACTGAAAATACGAAAGCTTCATTCTTGATGCTTTGCTCTTAAAAGTGGGCAACAATTGGACCTTACAGGTACTTTGCAAGTTGTTTTTTACCACATTTTTTGCTCAAGAAATATAACAATTATAGCTACCCACTGTCTAACCACAGAACAACTCCATGTGAAGTTCTTGATAACAATTTTTAAACTTTCTGTACATTTAACATACTGTAATTGAATAGATGTGTCTCAGATTACATATCAGTTTATAATAAGCTCCTGTTTACATGACTTAACTGTATGCTGCACATATACCGTATATAATGGTAAAAGGATATATACATAAGCATGTATCTTGCATGCAATTGAGTTCAAATATATAACATAAAGGGAATAACACTTGAAGGATAGTCCAATTTTTGTATGCAAAAATAAATTCTAAAATGCTATATATTATGTTAGAAAAGCTTTTAAAACTAATGTCTTATGTTTATTATTGTATTGTACTGCATGTAACACTGCGTACCATATATATACTGTATAGTGGGTATTTTATGAGGGGGGAGATATTTTGGGAATTGCTGCCATCTGAAATTTTGAGGGTGGACTACAGGAAGCATTAGTGCTTAAACAATGCCAAGCTATGAATTTCCAGCTGCCAATCCATGAAAATTTTCCCCCTCAAAAAATCCTGTATATGCACAACTAGCAAATACTGCAGGTTGTATAAACTCTTTAATGCATCAGAACGGTTATGGCTACCAGTGCAAGATACTGGCCATGGTAGACTTTTATAGGTCTGTAATTTAATTGTTTAAGTTTTTTTTGTATGCTGATCTGTATAGTCCTGTAAAGTAATAAAGAACTAAAGATACTTATTCTTAACAATTACCTCCTTTGTAATAACATCTTGCTACAGATACTTGGCAACATGATATCAGTGATGAGCCAAGATTTCTGATATTTAAAGGACAAACAGAAAAAAAGTTAAAATGGTGGTGTTTATGAATGTTGCTTCTGGCAGGACACTGTATAGCGGGTTTATACCATGAAGATTTTATTTTCGCGAACAGTGGCTAGCGGCGGTAATTAAATTCACACTTACAGTATTTTATCTTGTGTGTTTTCAATTTTTCGTGTCTTCTGCCCTGTAACTCGATAATTATGTATTATTTGTGCCACCATGAAATGAAAGCAAACTGCATATCCTTGAGAGGGTACACTGTAAGTGCCCCACTACTGTTGGATTGTCACGCAGCGGCAAGCATCCCCACTCGCATCCTTTTGTATAATGCAAGTAGGGAAGTTAATAACTTGACAACCATGCAGCCAAGTGTGTCATTTTTGCTAAATACCATGCTCAACAAATGTAACCCATTGTGTCAACATATAGCTTCTATATACTGAAATAGCAGGGGCGGATCCAGGGGGGGGGGGCTTTGGGGGCTGAAGCGCCCCCCCCCTTCATATTTAGGCTTTACTTGATCAATATGCTGAGTATTATAATGAAATTTTGTCTTAGCATAATTATATGATCACTAATAATACAAATACTCATAAAACCACCTTATAAACATCTTTCCAAGGTATTATCAGTGGATTTATGCTAAAGTTTATGTAACAAGGACCCGGATCAGCATTGGAGGTGTACAAGATCGAGATACTCTAATAGAGCAGTCAGCTAACTACTCTAATAGAACATTCACTGGAAACATGTAGTTGGTTCTGTTATGGAATTTTTCCAAATCTGCCTGCACCTATACATAATACAATGAAGTGCATTGGCTTGTTTAAAGAGCTTCATTCATCCACTTGTGTAGTTAATATATATGGCAATACTTAATTCAGGTACACAATTTTCATTGAAAATGCTCTCAGATTCAATCTTGTATTGTTCAAATTTCAAAATTTTCCACGTTCAACATTATATTATTCTAACATGCACGTATTCAGTGTTTGTGCAATTGTGAGAGGGGTGCATTGTGTACTTGGTTGTCTGTACCTACCCAAACATTTTGATTAGCAAAATGCTTTAGAAAGCCATACCTATAATCTAAAGGCAGTATATGAAATATCTACAGGCAGAAAATATTATGAATTTTATGTGGAAATGTTTCCAAATTGCAGTATTTTAGCATCTATTTTTCAAAAATTTCCTGGGGGGGCATGCCCCCAGACCCCCCTAGTTCCAGCATGCAAAGCATGCTGGGAAGTGTGCTTTGCACACCTCTACCCAACAGATTAGTACCTTGAGTTAGCCCCCCCTTTTATAAATCCTATATCCGCCCCTGAATAGCTTTTATTTTTAGCTCATGATGATTACGATGATCAAAGGTCTCTAAGGTTGCTCACATTCATTGTGATTTCATGTAAATTTCCATAATTTTCACATTAATTTTATTGAGTATAAACCAATTCAACTATTAGTTTAAATATGCTTTCATTGAAAATCATTCAAATTTATCCACTAAATAATTATCAAGCATTTCATTGTATTTTCATTGAAATTTCATTGACAATCAAGCTAAGAATAATCTATGAAAAGTATTTAACATATTCATTGACAATTAATGGAAAATAATTGACAGAGGAATATTGATATGATTTTGAATTTTCAGTGTGTTTTAATGGAAATTTCAGGATAATTTTATCAATGAAATTCATGTACAATTTAAGGTAAATTCAATTTTCATAGCATTCTTGACCCAAGAAATCGCAAATTTTCTTGGGTCCTGTCCATTAATTTTCAATCAATTCATAATTAAATATAAAACATTCTTACAAAAAAATTTCATTGAAATTTCATTGGTGAAATGGCCAGTAGTGAAAGCATATGAGGTGGAACAGGTCAAAGAGCCTGGGCGAACTTATAACAATGAAAATAACACATGCGGTTTGAAGCATAATTCTGCGTACTAGCGTCTACTTCACTTCCTAGTTAACTGATTGTGAGCAGCTACCACTACTACCTTGTGGCGGCTTGGCTCGTTGACTGTGTGGAATAGGGATTCAAGTAGCTAGCTAAGTCAAGAGCTAAGTCAGTGCGAGACGACCAGTGCGAGAGTCCGGCAGTGTGAGTTGTGTAGATTTGAAAGTAAGAAGCTTCCAGTCCAGGGACTCGACTTCTTCAAGTCCGCGTCCAGGTTATTCTGGTAAGTTGATCTTATTATGCTAGGCCATGTGCACAGCCATAGATTAACAGCTACCTCGGACTCGGTGCATACAAAAGGCTTGTAGCTACGTATTTGATTGCTACATGATGATTTAAAATACAGTTTTCTGTTGTGTAACTGAGCCGTAGTAACCGCAGTCCTCCACTAGCTATAGCTATACCACTATTATTCATAGCAAATAAAGTACCATAAAGTTGTTATCACGGCTCAGTTACACAGTTGAATGAAGAATGTATTTTAAAACATAATTTATGATTGACACTATATATATGTGACCCAATTTTGGAAAACCATCCTTTTTGGGTCACTTTTCTCTTTTATAGCTAAAATGAGGCACTAGGTGTTTATCTATCTTGTGTCAAAACTTCAGCTTGATATCTTGAAGGGTTCCAGATATATGGTCAATTACTGCCTACATTACAAAGTAACTTTTCATAGTAATGCATTGAATTCTGTGAGTGATTAAGTGTGACAAATGGTGACAAATCACACTTTGTTTACAAATAATTCCATTCCTACTGTATAAAATATGTGTAAAGAGACTTCTGTTAGTTAAATCAAGTGTACCTGGTCCTTTTCTTCAATTAAATACTGTCTAAATACTAAGTTTTAACCATTCTATCACCTGAACAAATCACCCCATTTGCAAGCTAATTGTTGTCCCATGCATTGTGAAATCACTACATGGTCTGATAAAATCGCCCATATCTCCTAGCAGAAAGAAGCTTTGGGTGTGAAACTTCACAGCAAGAAGGTTTAATGGTTGCTTTATCCAAATGTGCAAAAAAAGATTGCTGAAAGTAGTTTCCTGCAAATTATACAGGTGCCCAAAAGGATGGTTTTCCAAAATTGGGTCACATATTATTGCTGACAGCCACTGTGAAAAAAGAGGAATATAAGATGGTATATCTAATGGCTTAAACTATACAAATAAATCTCAGCAAAGACTTGCATTATACTAACTATCTTATAAACCCCATCTTATATTATGGGAAACAGATTATAGTTAGTTTAATACACATTCTTTGAATGGCTTTGTTTACTTAACTAAATGTGATAACTTTTTAGTAGTGATGGGCGGTATCAAGAATTCTAAGAATCAATACGGTATTGATGAAATAATTGAAGTTGTTCAATATTTTTTGCAATTGGCATTTTTGATTATGTACATCTAAATGAACATACTGAAGCAAGGAGGTATGTAAAAACTAGGATATCAATATTCAATGAAAAACTATAGTATTTTGAAGTTACAAATCAGTCTGACATTAATAAAATGCTTTGGAATGGCTCACATGTAATGTTTATCCCAACGGTATCCTGCTATTACTCTTGGTATTTGCAATATATTGCAGTATTTCAATTATCACAATACCAAAAAGACCATTCGGTGTGTATTGATACCTTAATCATATGAAATACAAGTACACGAAAAAATTTGGAATTTTCAACTAGAGTAGGGACCATAGCACACTGATAAAAAGTACTGAAACAAGTTAGAGTAGTCCATGATATTCAATCACTGTAAAACAATAAGAAGTGTTATATCCCTACTGTGCTCAAGATACCATAACGGAAATGCACAGTAGGGATATAACACTTTTTATTGTTTTACAGTGATTGAATATCATGGACTACTCCAACTTGTTTCAATACTTTTTATCGGTGTGCTATGGTCCCTACTCTAGTTGAAAATTCCAATTTTTTTCGTGTACTTGTTTGTTAACTTTTTTTGTAAATAATTTTATTATGACTGGTGAACCCATGCATACCGCATCTGAAGAGGCGCCGTGCGCCCCAGCTATATCAATTATCGTCTGAAAAGTGACGTATCCGTTATGCTTCTTTGTCATCTATGTTCAACCCGTTACACAGCATTTCGAATCAAGAACTGTTCAAAAAGCACCTCTACAATCCACGCATTTCAAAAGAAAGAAATCGTGCTGTGCGCCCCAATCATATTAATTATCGTCTGAAAAGTAAAGTATCCATTACGCTTCACTGTAGGCTATGTTCAACCCGTTACACAGCAGTACAAACCAAGAACTGTTTGAAAAGCACCTCTGCAATCGAAATAGCCACGATGAAAAATATGGACGATTTCCGTTTCGAAGGGAAGTCATCATGTGCTCGTGCCAAATCGACACCTTTCCCTGTCAGCAAAGATGAATGGGACACAAAGGAGGACACTGGTAAGTCCATGAAGAATTCATTGCACGTACTGCGGTATGCCAAAAAGGCACCTGTCGGGCCGAAGCGAAGTCGAACAGTGAAAAAATCAAGCCCATAGCCTTAGCCGTTATCGAGTTACACTTGTCTGAAGGCATCAGTCAGTCAGTCAGTTACTCAGTCAGTCAGTCAGTAGAAAATTCCGTTGAATAATGTTTTTTTTAAAATTCCGTAGCAACTTGTTGAAAACGTTACTGGTCAATCTGAAAGCTTGTTTGGACTTAGTTTTACCTCACCAATACTGCCTCATCGTCGTAAGGGAAAATCGAAGCTGGTTTTGGGTGATATTATTTTGTGGGCCACGCCTACTCCTTTGTGGTCCCTACTATACAGTTACTATCATACTGTATGATTGATTTATTTCCCAACTCTACTTTTTAGCTTTACCATCTCATTATCCATGGACTTTTGTTTATACAGACAGCATGTGACTTACGATTTTTTTTGGTATCAAACAAGGTCATGATGATTTTACAATTAGTATATACTTCTGTTAATCACATATAGCTAGCTTTGTTGTGATAAATTCATACGCACATGTAGGATTGACACGAGGCATATCATTAAATCACGTGACAGTACATACAATATGGACATGTGTACAACTGTGTGTGCATCTATGATTATCATTGTTCATGTTCTAATTACATAGTTCCTACACCTCCCCCCAAGCATTTGTGAGGGGCACAATGCTGACGATAATGAAGGCCAGTTTGGATCTTCTATAAGTCTTTTGGGTGCCTGGTGGGTGCGAGTTGAATGTTGTGGACTTGAACAGACTTCTGCTGAGGTACTTTGTTGTGGAAAAATTTGCTGTGGTTGTTCAGGGGGTGCTGGTGTTGTTGATGGGGGCAAGTATGTTGCAGTTCTGCATCGTAGGAACCGGCGGTTTCTTGTCAGGATTCTGCCATTTTGAGTCTTGATAAAATAGCGGCGGTGAGGACCAATGTCAACAACAGTTCCGTAAATGTCCCACATTTTCGTTTGTGGATGCTGCAGTACAACGCGTGAGCCTATTCCAATGTCTGGTAGTGCGTGGGCATGGAGATTGTAATATGCTTGTGTTTGCTCCAATGAATTTGTAGCCTGTGTTTCTGCTTCCGTGACTGCTTTTTGCCAACATGGTAGAAAAGAGCGGTGGTGAGCTGGGAGTGAGTCTTGCACTGGTGTACCAAATAGTTTTTGAGCAGGTGATAATCCATCCTTGCGAGATGGGGTGTTTCGGTACTGTAAGAGTGCACGGCAAAGCGCATCTTCATTGAGAGAACGTTTGTTCCAGGAAGTGGCAATGAGTTTTTTCATAGATTTTACCATGGCTTCGACTTTGCCGTTGCTTTGTGGGTAATATGGTGACGACACTTTATGGATAAAGCCCCACTGTCTGGAGAAGTCGTGAAAGCATTTTGAAGTGAATTGTGGCCCGCCATCTGACCACAGTATATCTGGCACGGCAGTGCGACAAAAGCATTGTCTCAGTACTCTAACAATGTGGGAGCTGGTAGTGTTGTGGCCCATTGGGATTATGTCAGGCCAATCTGTACAGCAATCAGCAACGATGAGGTAGTCCTGACCACCATAGCAACAAAAGTCTGCACAGATCTCTTGGAATGGTCTACTTGGCTTGTCTTTGCACACAAGAGGTTCTCGAGGATTGGAGGGAAGGAGATCTTGACACTTTTTACATGAAGTGAGCATGTTGTCGATGTCATTGTCCATTCCTGGCCAATAAACCGTAAGGCGCGCCCGTTGTTTAGTGCGTACAGTGCCCTGGTGCGATTCATGAAGATGTGACAGTGTGGTGTGATGCTTAGAAGGTGGTATCAGTAGACGGCATCCGTAAACTATCAAATTGTCATCAATGGAAAGGTGCTCACGTGCATTCCAGTAGGGTCTACATGACTGTGGAAGCTGGCCGCGGTGATCTGGGAAGCCGTTGAGTATTATATTGTACAGCTGTTGGTATTCTGGATCCTGAGAAGCATGGTAGCGGACGTCTTGCAATTTCAAGCTTTCGTGGGTGTCAGTGGTGATAGCTCTCAACTCTGTAATAGATAAGGCTGGTTCATTAGGCGAGTCATGCTCTGCAAGGGCATCACTATTGTGAGGATTAGATACAGGATTGCGGGATAGAGCATCAGGGCCATCATTAACACTTCCCTTAATCCACTTTGCCGTAAAGTTATAAGACATCAGGCGAGACTTCAATCGTTGAAGACGTGGGTTCTCAATTTCATCTAAGCGGCGGCTGTTGAGAATAGGGACTAGAGGGTTGTGATCAGTCAAGAGGTAAAAATGCTGGAGGCCGGAAAGAAATAGTTTGCACTTTTGGATGGCCCATGCGACAGCTAGCATCTCCAGTTCAATAACAGCATATCTAGATTCTGTGTCGGTGAGGAACCGGGACCCAGCCTGGATGAGGGTCCACTTGTTATTGGATTGCTGTTGGAGGATGAATCCAAGACCCTGTCTACTGGCATCAGTGCTGAGACGGGTGGGATGATTGAGATTGAAGAATGACAAGACTGGTGGCTTGGTGAGTGACGCCTTGGCACTTGTGTTTCAGCTGACTCCTCACCTAGTCCGGATAGACTAACATATGAACTCCATTGGGTCTTCCAAGCAACGAAGTCGGCGCCTCTGTCCACTTGGAGGTCGAGCTTCGGGAGATCCCTAAGTCTGAAGGTGTATGGCATCTCAGTGGAATGCAGCGGAGAGGAAATGCCCGAAACACAGTCTAATACAATGGGTTCACCTTAGCGGGTGCCTCTAACCGGCACCAGGGAATCAATCAGCTGGTTACAATAGAGTCGTAGCTGCTCGCGGCGCCATGTAGGATTTACACGAGGCATATCATTAAATCACGTGACAGTACATACAATATGGACATGTGTACAACTGTGTGTGCATCTATGATTATCATTGTTCATGTTCTAATTACATAGTTCCTACAGCACACATTTTCATACAGCAAAGCCTATGATACCAGAAAAATTAATTATTCAATCAATTCTTTCTAAGTCATACAAATCCAGATTTTCTTGCAGTTAGCACACTTGCAAAATTCCGTAGTAATGCTTGTTTAAAATTGAAGGGGTCACTGGTGTGCGCATGCATATCAGATGCAATTAAGTTGCCATCTTTGTTGCTGTTGTTGTATCGGAGGTTGTAAATGTGAGTGATCATGATGGTGTATCTTGTGGAGAGTGTGCGCAATTGGTGCCATCGTTCAATGAGCCATGCCGCGAGTCCGCACGATGATAGTTATGGACCACAACTGACGTGTTGGACAATTCAGTCCTACGACGGCAGTGATAAAAAACAGCTCTAGATGAGTAAGTATTAGACTAAAATGATAGCTTGTACAATAGGTTTAGCCATAATTTTGTACTGTATGACAATGGCCTGCAAATGATTCAACTTTGGTATTGCTGTGTACGTATTACATATTTTATAACCTGTTATCTCAACTTATGGCAGATTACAAGTGGACACAGTTTATCAGCCATCAACGGTAAGAGTATACATGGTCTGCTCTTATGATTTTGAATATTATCTCTTCAGGTACAGTTTCTTGTCGGACCTCTTTGTTCTACAGGTTGTCAGTGTACAACATCTGCAGTGTTAGTTTCCTTCAATGGCAGTTGCTTCCTTTAAAGAATCTAGTAGCGACCATATGTGGACAGTTTTGTTATTTTTTCATGGAGTTGTTCAACCTCATCTTCTAATTTCTTACAGCTGTAAGTGCATTAAGCCTGATTGTGTTTTTATTCATTTTCTTTTCAATAGGGTAGGAATTACAGACTTAGTCTCAGTTCTAGGAGATTCTTCTTATTGCTAACATCTGTAAGTAAGTACACTGAGAGTGTCCAGTATACAATTTATATTTACCTTTGTTTAGGTTTGTGGAAACTGTTCTCATTTCTTCTGGGAATCGGTCTCATTTCTTCATGTTTTTTATCAACAGCTGATGGCTACCACTGTAAATGAGTTGAGTGCTTTCAAAAACCTGTTCCATCTTGTTTGTCCTTATTTCACTGACCATGCTCATATTGTAAGTCCACTGAGAGTATGCAAATTATATTATATTTAGTCTTGTTTCAATTGTACTTAGTGATTACAAGATTCTTGGACTTGGTTATCAGATGCTTCTTGTGAGCTTACATAACAGGCATAAAAATGGCCACGTGGTAGGAGTGTTTTTGTGAGTTTTGGGTAAGGGCGAATGTCGTTTTTGAATGGTTATATCATAGCCAAGAGCGAATATATCAAACTCTAACTAGCAGGTATGCTTATATATTAGCCAAAAGGATAGGGATTTAATAATGGTCACTTTAAACCAGTTGAATCCACATTCAACCTGGGTTAATGCGTTCATATAATCACCTTAACCAGGTTGAGCCCAGGTTGAACCTCAAAGTCATAACCAACTACAAAGCAGTAGGGTTGAACTCAGTTTATGGATTCAAAAGTGAGATGTGGTTTTTAATGAATACATAAAATGCATACAAGACAATTATCACTCAATGAATACCATCATGTGATGATTGCTTGTGAACAGAAACTGGTTGAACCTGGGTTGAATGTGGGTTATTCAACCCGGGTTGAACCCACTTTTGGGTGGCCATATGAAAAGGGTGTAACATAAATCACTGCTTGAATGTACTTATTTATAACCATACCTGCTAGTTACAGCTTGATATCATTGTTCTTGACTGAGATATGAGTCATCATATCTCCATTCAAAAGTCTTAGTCTGATATTAGCCAAACAAAGTCACATACTAAGTGGCCGTTTTATGTCTGGTTAGACTCACTGATAACAACTGTAAGTACAACAAGCAATCCAGAATATGAATTGTTTGCCTCCATTTAGGGTTGTGAGACCTGGTCTTATCAGACTTGATGGATTGTCAGTCTCAGACTCGGTCTCAGTTTTACAAAATTGTTACAAACTGTAAGTACAATGATTGTTCAATATATGCATTATATTTCAGGGCCGGAGGAGGGAAAATTGAGTTCCCACAATCATTTCTGTACAAAACGATACGAATGATATGCTGTACTGTAAGGTAATTGGAAGTACTTTACGTGTAGTTGTTAGGCTGAGAGACTAGGCAACTACTCGTGTCATGCAGTTTCAATAACATCTGTAAAATTATGTAGATATGATCGTCCAAATATTGCATGAGAGTAATACTGTTCTAGCTGGTCAGTTAGTTGTTTCAACTCAAGATTATTGGTCCCGCTCAGGCCTGACCAACCGGACCGTCTCTTCCGGCATTGTATTTACCATCTTTAATAGATTTGTGGGACCTAGCTGCCGTTCTACATGGTAATACTAGGTTTCCAGACAAGGTCTCGGTTTTATGAGATGCTTATTGTTACAAACTGTAAGTCCAGCGATTGTCCAGAATACACATTATATTTGTATTAGAGCTGTGGGACAGTTCTACCAGACGACTAACAGATTGTCACAGAGTTCTACATCGTGCAGGTAATTAGTAATGGAACTTGTGAATCAAGACACACGGTAGTGTGTCGTGCGGCCCAAGAAGCCGGCGCGCCACACCGTGAGTATATTGACAGGAAGAACGAAAACGTCATTTTCACACCTTTGTATCTCGGTGATCACTTATCTGATTGGAACCAAATTTGCTACACAGTTGCCCGCCAGCCAAGGGAGTGTACATTCCAAATTTGAAGGAAATTGCTCCAGTCATTTCCGAGATACGAGCTGCCAAAGTTTCGTTTTTTTTTCTTCTTCGTCTTTTCGCACACTTGCAAAAATTGTTATAACAAGCAAACGCGTACTCCGATCGCCTTGAAATTTGGCACACAGAAAGGGAGTCGAAAGGCGAATCCTAGCATCAAATTTGGTACAAATCCGATGAATGGTTCAGGAGTTATGACCGATTATTCGCGTAAAACAAGATCGATTTGTTGTCACGCCTACAGGGTAAACCGCTTCATGGAATGAGTTGAAAATTGCTATGTAGATGGAGTAACCATCGTAGGAGTGCCTTTTGGTAGTTTGAAAGGAATCGAGATAAAGACCACGGAGATATGACACAAAACCCAACCTGTGTCACAATTACGCGATCGATTTTTATGAATAAAAAAGTATTAGTTTTCACGCCTACCAGGCAAACCGCTTAGAGGAATGAGCTGAAAATCGGTGTATAGCTGGAATAATCTTCATAGAAAATCCTTGCAGTAGTACAGAAGAATCGGATTACAAACCACTGAGTTATGATTCGAAAGCCAACTCCGTGTAGCAAATGCGAGATCGAGATACTCTAATAGAACAGTCACCCTAATAGAGCATTCGGCTAATTTATTTACTCCATTATAGAATTTTATTACATCACAAGTTATTCTGTAGGGAGTTCAGCTGCAAACAGTTAATCTTATAGACAGTTCAGCAAGAAGACAGTCACCATGTGGAGAGTTAAGCAAATATACCACTATAGAGATTCAGAACATTACAAGTCACACTGAAGAAAGTTCAGCTATAAACAAGTCATGCACTGTGTAGAGAATTCAGCTACAATTAAGTCACTCTCTAGAGAATTCAGTTACACAGAATTCTGCTACACACAAGTCACCGTGGAGAGAGTTCAGCTACAAACAAATTACCCTTTAGAGTGATCAGCTACAAACAAAACACTTTGCAGGGTGTTCAACTGCAACAAATCAATTACCTTTAGAGCGATCAGCAATGAACAAATCAACACAAATCTACCTGTAGAGAGATCAGCTAGAAACAAACCACCCTGAAGAGAGTTCAGCTACAAAAAATCACCCTGTAGAGACATCAGCTAGAAACTAGACACAATGTAAGGAGTTCAGCTACAAGCAATCACCCTGTAGAGAGTTCAGCTAAAACAAATCAACCTGCAGAGAGATCAGCTACAAACAAATCACCTTATAGAGAGTTCAGCTACAAACAGATTACCTGTAGAGAGATCGGCTACAAACAAATCAACCTGCAGAGAGATCAGCTATATACACACAAATCAACTTGTAGAGAGATCAGCTACAAACAAATCACCCTGTAGAGAGATCAGCTACAAACTAGACACAAAGTAAGGAGTTCAGCTACAAGCAAATTACCCTGTAGAGAGTTCATCTACAAACAAATCAACCTGTAGAGCAATCAGCTAGAAACAAATCACCCTGAAGAGAGGTCAGCTACAAAAAATCACCCTGTAGAGAGATCAGCTAGAAACAAATCACCTTGAAGAGAGGTCAGCTACAAAAAAATCACCCTGTAGAGAGATCAGCTACAAACAAATTGCCCTGTAGAGAGATCGGCTACAAACAAATCAACCTGAAGAGAGAGATCAGCTCCCCACACAAATCAACTTGTAGAGAGTTCAGCTGTAAACAAATTACCCTGTAGAGAGATCGGCTACAAACAAATCAGCCTGTAGAGAGTTCAGCTAAAACAAATCAACCTGCAGAGAGATCAACTACAAACAAATCACTTTATAGAGAGTTCAGCTACAAACAAATTACCCTATAGAGAGATCGGCTACAAACAAATCAACCTGCAGAGAGATCAGCTACACACAAATCAACTTGTAGAGAGATCAATTACAAACAAATCACTCTGTAGAGAGATCAGCTAAAAACTACACACAATGTAAGGAGTTCAACTACAAATAAATCACCTTATAGAGAGTTCAGCTACAAACAAATCACTCTGTAGAGAGATCAGCTAGAAACTGGACACAATGTAAGGAGTTCAGCTACAAGCAAATCACCCTTTAGTGAGTTCAGCTACAAACAAATCAACCTGCAGTGAGATCACCTACAAAAAAGCACCTTGTACAGAGTTCAGCTACAAACAAATTACCCTGTAGAGAGATCGGCTACAAACAAATCAACCAGTAGAAAGATCAGCTACACACAAATCAACTTGTAGAGAGATCAGCTACAAACAAATCACCCTGTAGAGAGATCAGCTAGAAACTAGTCACAATGTAAGGAGTTCAGCTACAAGTAAATCACCCTTTAGAGAGTTCAGCTAAAACAAATCAACCTGCAGAGAGATCAGCTACAAATAAATCACTTTATAGACAGTTCAGCTACAAACAAATTACCTTGTAGAGAGATCGGCTGCAAATTAATCAACCTGCAGAGAGATCAGCTACACACAAATCAACTTGTAGAGAGATCAGCTACAAACAAATCACCCTGTAGAGAGATCAGCTAGAAATTAGATACAATGCAAGAAGTTCAGCTACAAGCAAAATCACCCTTTAGTGAGTTCAGCTACAAACAAATCAACCTGCAGTGAGATCACCCACAAAAACGCACTTGTACAGAGTTCAGTTACAAACAAATCACCCTGTAGAGAGATCAGGTAGAAGAATTCACCTTGTAGAGAGTTCATTTACAAAGAAACCATCATATAGAGAGTTCAGCTACAAAGAAATTACCCCGTAGAGAGTTCAGCTAGAAGAAGTCACCTTGTAAAGAGTTTAGCTACAAAGAAACCATCATGTACAGAGTTCAGCTACAAAGAAACCGCCATGTAGAGAGTTCAGCCTCATACAAACCACCTAGTAGAGAATTCAACTACATCAAATCACCCTGTAGAGAAGAAGTTACCTTGTAGAGAGTTCAGCTACAAAGAAACCACCATGTAGAGAGTTTAGCTGCAAACAATTCACCTGTAGAGAGTTCAGCTAGAAACAAATCACCCCGTAGAGAGATCAACTGGACGAAGTCACCTTTTAGAGAGCTCAGCTACAAAGAAACCATCATGTAGAGAGTTCAGCTGCAAACAAATCACCCTGCAGAGAGTTCAGCTGCAAAAAAATCACCCTGTAGAGAGTTCAGCTAGACGAAGTCACCTTATAGAGAGTTCAGCTACAAAGAAACCATCATGTAGAGAGTTCGGCTATAAAGACACCACCATGTAGAGAGTTTAGCTGCAAACAAATCACCTGTTACAGAGAGTTCAGCTACAAAGAAACCATCCTGTATATAGTTCAGCTACATTTCAAGTCACCCAGTAGAGAGATCAGCTGCAAAAAAAATCCTGTGGGGAATAATGAGCATGTAATAAATATATGTATATAATTTGTATAATTACTAATAAAATCAAAAATAATTGAAGTACTAAAATTCTTCTTTAAGTTCTTTTCTTCTTCCTGTGGTAAAGAAAAAAACACATGGGTTAAAAAAGCCCCAAAGCCAGCCATAGGCCGGCTTTGCAGTATACAAATACAAAAAGAAGTGATATCTAATCAAAAACAGCCAAGCTGTAAAAAAAGGTGCGGCCCCCATAAAGGCCATGGTGAAAAAAGATGTGAAATCCAAGGTGGCGGCCAAGAAATGGCTGTGATGGTAGGTTAATGGTTACATTTTAATAACGGCAATTCAGGTGAATTTTGTGCCGCTTGGTCTTGGCACCAAATTCACCTGAATTGTTGTTATTAAAATGTAACCATTAACCTACCATCACAGCCATTTCTTGGCCGCCACCTTGGATTTCACATCTTTTTTCACCATGGCCTTTATGGGGGCCGCACCTTTTTTTTACAGCTTGGCTGTTTTTGATTAGATTATATTTACTGTTTTACCTGCTGCAGTTGGATAAAGACTGATAAATGACGAAATCGATTTGATACTGTCATGGCCAAGGAGACATTGATTTACTATTAAGTTGCGCATCATTACAGTTATACACTGCATATTGAAGGAAAAGTGGAGGATAGAGCATTGTCAGCAAGGTGAATCATTCCCACCAGAGTGCAGCAACACTGATTGCTTAATCACACTTGTAGACCTCATTCTTAACAACTAATTAAAGGTGAAAATATCAAAAGGTTTTCAATTTGAGATTGCAAAATGCTTATTGGCTGTACTCCTGTTATCACATTCTTTGTGACATAATAGAATAAAAGAGAGCTCTCAAAACAAGGTGTTAGAATTTTCACTGTTATCCAATATGCAATCATCTCTTCTCAGCATGATTATTAAACTGCCTTTCTATATCATCCACAGAGTGCACAAGTTGATGTACGTAGCTATATTTCTGCTGATCATCACAGTAATAACCATCAGACTGCAATCTTTTAGATGAAGTAAGGTGCCACTGTGTTAATTGTATAGTGTACGGCAATGTGGTTCTCCAACACATTGCCGTAAAGCTGAAAGCACACTAGCTTAAACCCTCTGTGGTCATTCCCATGGGTAAAAACCTTGCTAGTTCCCAACACTTGCAAATTGTGGTTGACACATATTGTAAGGACCAGCATGGGATCAGACAAAAAGGTTTAGATCACAAAGATCGTCAAAATTTTGAAGCAGTGACTCATGTTGCTAGTTCCTCCCTACTATCTCTGCTTGAACAGATCCCAGATGCTAAAGGAACACATCAATACCTTTATATTTAAAAAAATTTCATTGATGCATTTTTAAACATGCAGCTTTCACCATTAAAAAGAATAATGCATTTTACAAGCCAAGTTAGGACACACAGACCACTGGATTATTATGTCAATGGTTGGATGTAGTCAAAGTGAAGTTGAGCTGTATGATTCTCTATAACCTACACCAAGCATAGAAACGCAAATAATAATTGCTAAGTATCTTTGGTCTCACGCCAGCTCCATCAAGATAAAGCAAGTCAATGTTGCTGCACTGATTGTGGGCTGTATGCCATTGCAATGATGACGAGCATTGCACACAATGATGATCCTGCAAAGTTGGTGTATAATCAGCAAGAGCTACGAATTCATCTAATTCAATGTTTTGAAAGGGGTTTACTTGAAAAGTTTCCGGCATCGAGGCCCCAGAACACAAGAATATCATATCTCTTAAAAGCAGTAAGAGCAGAATCAAAGCATAGCCATTCAACTCAATTCCCGTATGAGCATTGCCATTAATAAAATTCTCTTTTACATTGAATGTTTTCTTGGAAGTGAGCTATTTATTTAATCCATGGGGTCACAACCATGCGAACGAACATTTAGAGCAGCGAGAAGCATGACAAGTACGTTTTCCACTATTATCAACTTCAGCATGTATGGCTTATTGCAGCGGTTGCATCACCTGCATATACAAACACAGCTGGAATCAGAGGCCGAAGAAACTGGAATTTTTTACCCAAGAGTTTTAGCACATGCAAGAAAGATTGGATTTTTAGATGGAAACAGCATAGATACTTCAAATCTACAATCATGTGTATGATATATTGCACATGCCGATTGCCTGATTTTGAAGACAACTCCAAGATGATAATGTGTGAGAAATGCAAAGAGTGGTACCACGAAGGGTGTATTGACAGTGAGGCTGCAATAAACAGTGATGACTGGATCTGCAGCAAATGTCTGTAATATTGCTAAATATATATGAAGAAGTTTTATTTATTTCTTTTTGCATTATGTGTAAATTAGTGACAGCTTAGACTGCTGTAAAATTAACACTAAATAGTTAGCACGTGTTGTAATTATATGAGCCTTACAAGTGCTTTATAGTTGGTGGGTAGTGCTCAGTACGTGATATAGCTTGAGCGTTTGACAGTTCAGTGATACAAATTTCTTCACGAAATCAAAGGTTTCAAGTTGGCAGTGAAAGGATTCTACTGACTGTGGAATTCTGGAAGGTAAGTCAGTCAGCTACATGGTGCATGTACGTATCATGGTACAGCTACTATAGCTACTGAGTAGCTAGCTAGTGTTCTGTGTGTTTGATAAGCCATCCTTCAGTTTAGTGTGTAAGTCACAGTCGTGATTCCATAAGAGATAGGGTGAATTATGTCCATGATGGCCAAAATGACGATGGAAGATTTTCAATGGCTGCCATATGGGAGGCTATAACTATTGCATGGTCACACCGTTGCAATGTAAGACAACTGTACATTTGTACAAGGTGTTTTCATTCAAGTATTATTATTAAAGCTTTACAAGTGGCCAGCACAGAAGCTCTATGTGTTGCAGCCTTCCAAAAGTTAGTGCTAATATATAAAGACTCTAATAATAAACACCTAGCTATGTATAATATAACTATAAAAGGGAATAGCTCTCTGGTGTAGGCCTGAATGATATCACGCTGTTACCTTCACTTTTGATAGGGTAGCATATAAAAGGAAATTCATATTTTTTTGCTGTGAATATTATGTTCGTGAGACTTATGATTATAAATTTGTTGAGATTATCAACTGTTTAGGGTTCTTAACACCTCTTTTATGATAAGTATACATAAAATTAATGGTAATTTGGTATTAACAGTAGCTATATCATACATATAATATGGCGTTACATTAGCAACTATATGGAGCAGCAGATCCCAAACCAGATAGCTATGTGAATCGAAGGCAAACACAATAAATAGCTATGCGAGAGCCTATGGCAAGGTCATTATGTAGTCAGTTGTACTGATAGCACATAGTGTCGTGTACCTGAATTCTACAGGCATACATATGTAGGGCTTGACATTAACATACCTTGCCCCCTACTGGGGCTTGCATGCTGGGGTATAAATTAGCTAGGTCATGAACACCAGAAACTTGATTTTTATCAGCCAGCTGCAGGTACAGCTAGCTATCGATTAAATTTGTTCAGTTGCTGGTGTTATCCAGCTGTCTAGCACTGCATGGATGCTCATGCTCGGGGTGGTGGAAAGGGAAGTTCATCTAGCCAGTGAAAACTTTTCAGCAATTTAACAAGTTGACCCCAAATAGGTAAATCTGTCTACTATTCAGAGAGGTGCCTAAAAGGAGGCCAGAGATACATCCCACATATTTATTTATTATCCACTTTACCAGCTAGGGACTGCATGGAGGTTGAACACAGAAGGCAGAGATGTACCTGACTTTATTTCTGCACAATGCCCCGTCTTTGCTGATCAGTCTTTTCATGGACCAAGATAGCTAAATAATCAGTTCCGGCTTGCTAACTAAACAGATCTGTGCCTAGTGTGAGGCCTAGTGTCAGTAAATCATTCGAGGAATCATTAGAATCA
Source organism: Dysidea avara (assembly GCF_963678975.1). Taxonomy (NCBI): domain Eukaryota; kingdom Metazoa; phylum Porifera; class Demospongiae; order Dictyoceratida; family Dysideidae; genus Dysidea; species Dysidea avara. Next base: position 1,505,658 of record NC_089285.1, on the reverse strand, counting down.
CCTGGAATCATTGAAAGAATCGAGGAATCAATTACGGAATCGAGGAATCAATTGGAGTCATTAAAATCACTTAGAATCTTGCTTGTAATCGCAGGAATCCAGGAAATCTTAATGGAATCTAGTGGAATCAAGGGAATCACAGGCAGAATCGAGGAATCGCCTGTAAATACAGGCTGATTCGGAGTCATGTTCACCAAAACCTGAAGTGGTGGACCCCACGGGCGAGACTAGCTAGCGTGATGCTGTGCTTGGTTTAAATCGTCATCACGCTATTTTTTGCCCTATGGTGACAGGTATGGGAACTAAAATAACCTAGGATAGACATATGTATGAGATATCTACGGAATGAATGTAGAAGTTGTGTTTGTACTATTGGCTTAGTTGTGGGAAGATAACCAAGCTCATGTACTTATATCTATTCATTTTTATGTGTTTGGCATAACTGAGTCTATGATTCACTCATGACTCGGTATTAGCAGGCTGTTCAAGGCTGAGAACATGCAGTGTGAAATTCTTGGGTTACTCCTTATAACGAGACAAAATGAACCTCAAATCTATAAATGACTCTAATGTTATTCATTATTGGGGGCTGTGGTCTGTTTTTGTTTGAGCCAGGATAGAATATTTGGTCTATTAGTTCCAACACCTAAACATAGACGGAATAAATACAGTCAGTATTTATGTGTGAATTATGCTGTGATAGTTGTAATTACTTGTTCATTATGCTGACCTTTTCAGGTAGTCAGTAATGAAAGAAAGAAGAGGGCACAGAAAGCTTCATTCCAAGAACTAAGAAAGAAGAAAATATCCAAAGATGCTTCTTAAGGTTAAGGGATACTGAGCGACTGTCAAACAAAAATTTTATTACGTAATTAAGGCGGGCTTGGTGTTGTTGTGTTGTGTGTCAGCTGGTAACAGGCTTAAATTGTTGGGAGAATCATAGCCTGCTGACTGGACAGGTACAAGGTACAAGAAAACACACGTAACAGTACAAGAAAACATAGAAACAACACACTTAACAACTGGCGCACCTGTAAGCGCATGCGTAGTTTTGCTGACTAATGGCAATATTTTCCTGAACCAAAAATCAGGACTGTCAAACTAGTTGTTAACATTTTGTATAAACAGACTACTAGTTTGGCTTCTTGTCTAGGTCCTGACGGAGCCATTTGTTAGAAATAATGTTTCTAGTGCTTGTGATATCAATTAAAAATTAATTTTGTGACCATGGGGTGTCTTGCTTTAGGTCATATTGTAGTCATATTTCAGAAACTATAGGCATTATTCACAAATCCTCTTGTCAGTCCCTCACAAGTGATGTTCTTCAAATCTTAGAATTGTTAGTAAGTTCTCATGACTCTTCATTGGTCTGATTTTTGGTTCATAGCTTTCACTAATCGGCATGGGGACTACTCATGTTTCCATAACAACATTTGAATTTCATGTCGATTAATGAGAAGTTAAGAATGCATAAATATTTGATAACAATGCATTAAGAAAAATCAAACCCCTAATCATGAAAAATGATTGATAGTGAACATGTGGGGTTTACAGTATCCCGTAACCTTAATTGTGTCTATTCCCGAGTTCCTAAAGATGATGTTATTACCTCAGCCTACTTTCTTTCCGTCATTGCTTTATTCAAGACAAGCATTAATAAATAAAGTAGTCCATTTGGTTCTACTTGGGGTACTTAGAGACAATGAGTTACTCTCTAGAATTGCTATGGATATAATTACATGAAAATAACAAGGAGAAAACATCCTGACCGCCTGATAAACTCCTGTAAGCGTTCGAGCGTAAATCGGATGGCTGCAGGTTCGAGGCTACCTAGGTCCAGTCATGGATTTCTTCTCCTTACTCCAACTTTTCAAACACACCTTAAGTAGCTAAAGTCTTTGAGCAGGCTGTAGGACCAGGTGACCTACAGACCTTCAGCACTTGTGCTGTAAAGCATTAATAAATAAATTTAAAAAAAATTATATATATATAGAATCACAACAGCAACTATGTTTTTATTATATTTGTGGACTACAATATACATCACTGATAATTACATTGTTGTATGTATTAGTCATGGAAGTAAGCCTTGATATGGACTGCTGAAAATTGAATTTCTCTATCATGTTCCATGCTTTTGTGAAACCCAGCTCTCAGAGGTAAGGATTCTTTCACAATTAATTCACGAGGGCTGTTCAAAGTTGGCAGATACAATTCGTCAACAAAATGAGCTTTTAATATACTATCTGTGATTAGCTACACATCTTTATTCTGAATACGTATACAAATCTCACCAGTTATTTTAACTTGGAAACTCCAGACAATCACTTGTTATAGAGCATGTATCTTTCAACTTCTTAGCAAAACTGCACACAACTTTTTCATTTTTACCACATCGTGTCAAAAACTTTTCTGTTGACCTCCTTTTGTGAATAATCATGTGAGTGCATGAGTTCACCTTACAAATCAGGAGTAATTTTGCAGACCATTTGCAGACTCCTAACCACAACAGATCTTCATCCTGTTTTACTGAGATGGCTACAGTAACTACACACAGTGTAGCATGAAAACTTTAAGGTCAACTGCAGTGAAAACTTTTCTTACTATTACATTGTAGTATATTGTTGCTAAAAACATGTGGTACTATTAGTTTTTAAGTTTCTGACATGGTTTGGCTAATAATCACAGTCCTAGTTTAGCTAAGTCACTTGTGGCTACTAGGGCTCTCACGATTAATCGATTAAAATGACGAATCGATTAAAGTTATTCATCGAATTATTATTGTGTAATCGATTAGTCACGTGAGAATGGCTACAAATTGTAAAAGGAAGAAAGCTGCGTGCTGGGATTACTTCAGCATTATTGACAGCAAGCGAGTGAAGTGTGATTTATGTCATCAGGAACTAGCGTACCACTCCTCCACAACAGCGATGACAGAGCACCTAAAACGACGCCACGTGGGCAGTGTATTAAGCCGTACAAGTGCTAAGGATCCCGATTCCAGCAGGTAAAATAGTAATTGTAAGTAACAATAATATTAACTGTTACGACTCACTTACAGTTGTAGTACTAGTGTTATCCACACATAGGTTTATCGTGCTATAGCCTAGCTATTTATACTGTGTACAGCGCTGTAGCTTTTTGTTTTTCAACAACTACGGCAGTAAAGAATATGAAACAGCACTGTATCCTAGCTGTTTATACGTTGTAGCCTAGCCCTTTATAATGTGTACAGCGCTATAGCCTAGCTGTTTACACTGTGCAGCGCTGTAGCCTAGCTGTTAATGGCACTAAAGGTATTTGGCAAAACAATTTAGCTAATTAGTCTGTGGTACACAAGTAAGCTCAGCCCATGTAATTAAACCCTCAAAGTCAAAAGGCTTGGTTTGTGGCCTTGTCTGTTATGGGCTAGTAAAGCTATTAACATAACTTCCTTCTGTAGGCAAAGAACTTTGGATCCTTTCTGTACAAGATCAACTTGTAGTGTTGAGCGAGCAGCAGAAATTACTGAACGGATTACTACCTTTATAATAAAAGACATGAGACCAATTTATACAGTTAAGGGGGAAGGATTCACAGAGATGATGAAATTTTTAGAGCCCGGATATTGCCTTCCTTCACCTTCTACTTTTATGAAAGCAATCGAAATCAAATATAGTGATGCTGTGAGCAAGCTGTGTGTGAAATTTCTAACTTGTGATCAGGTCTGTCTCACTGAAGATGTGTGGACCAGCAGTAGAATGGAAGCTTACCTGGGCATAACTGCACATCTAATTAATGCTGAGTGGGACATGCAAACTTATGTTGTAGTTGTCAAACCTCTTGAGGGTAGTCATACAGCAGAGAACATTGCTCAATGGAACATTGATGTCCTCTGTGATTTCTCTATTGCAGAATCAAAGGTGTATGCTATAGTTCATGACAATGGATCTAACATGGTGGCAGCAGTAAGAGACCTTGAAGAATTGCTGCCAAATGTTACTTCTGTGAGATGTGCTGGGCATACTCTGCAGCTGTGCTAGATTGGTCCTTTAGATGATGATGTCATACATCGTACCATTGCTGCTGCACGTGCATTAGTAAAACATTTTCGAAAAAGTACAAAAGCACTAGATGGATTAAAGGCTAAGCAAAAGATGATGTCACTTCCTGAGCATACTTTAATCCAGGATGTGGCAACGAGGTGGAATAGTACATATGACATGATTTCAAGATTACTTGAGCAGCGATGGGCTGTTACTGCTGTACTGGGAGATGATACCATTACAGCCAGAGATAAAAGATACCTTGATTTAACATCAGATCAGTGGGAGATATTACAAAAGCTAGAGGAAGTTTTAGAGCCTTTCAAGACTGCTACAACGTTTTTAAGTGCTGAACAGTATGTTTCACTTTCAGTCGTTATACCTCTTATAAAAGGACTAATACACAGTTTAAGACCCAATGAAGATGACATTCCTGTAATAAAGAGATTTAAGAGGAATGCAACAACACAGTTACAAAATCGTTGGGATCTTAGTTCACTGATGAATGAGCCTGCCCGTACAATGTGCATTGCCACAGCCATAGATCCTCGTTTTCGTGGGTTAAAAACTTTTTCTTCTGGAGAAACACTTTTCAATCAGGATCTTGTTTCCAAGGTAGCACTTGAACTTTCCAGTGATCTTGAACCCTTACCTGTAACAAATGCAGACTCTCATAGGTCACAGCCATGTAGTAGCTTAGATAAATTACTGCAGATAAGTACTGAAAGTGATGACACATCATCTGAAGATCTTTCCCTAGAACAAATGGTACACAATGAAAATCAAAAGTATTTCAAGGAGACACCAGTTGACAAAAAAACCAAACCACTGCAGTGGTGGAAGAATAACAAAGAACGCTTTCCATTCTTAGCCAAAGTGGCCAGGAAATATTTATGTATACCTGCAACATCTACTCCAGCTGAAAGGCTGTTTTCTGCGGCTGGGAATATATCTGACCGTAAACGATCCTCTTTGTTGCCAGAACATGTGAATATGTTAAGTTTTCTACATGCAAATAAACTTTAATATCTTATTACAATAGTTGTAACATAACTGAATCTATGAAATCTTATTATATGTGTTAGTGGTACTGTATTATTTTTAGATTAATCGATTTAGTAATCGATGACTAATCGATTACTAAATTAATCGAAACTGAGAGCACTAGTGGCTACATTGTGGTTTCATTTCGGAAACCGCATCATACACCGTCATCAACAGATCCGGTGTACACCCGTACAAGCTGAAACACACGAGAGTGCGTGAGTAGCTACATTGCTACAAGTATAAGTACACAACTACAGCTAACAGTATTGTGCTTGTAGAAGTGGTTTGCAGCTGTTTATAATTAATTTTTCGACGAAGAAATATGCCCACCCGTTGTATAGTAGCTGGTTGTAATGCTGCTAGCGGATTCGAGAGTGGGAAAGGCTGCAGTTTTCATGCGTTTCCAAAAGATGAAGGATTACGAAGAAAGTGGACCAGTGCAGTGAAGAAGCAAAGGAGTGACTGGGAAGGCCCAACTTCGACTTCAGTGTTATGCTCTAAGCACTTCGAAGCCAGCTGCTTTGATACTGAAGGTAGTCGTTATAGAGATCAAATGGGATTGCCAAGCGCCTGAAGCCAGATGCTATTCCCACTATATTTCCAAGGTCAACTGATAGGTTTGAGTCACCTGGAAGTACAAGCAAGGCACCAAGACCAGCTTTTGAAAAGCGTCAACAGAAGTCTGTAAGCTATAACAACTTGATGTAATAAAATTTCAATAACATTAATTTTACATAGCAGATGTCCTCTCTACAAGTGCTCCAACGGATGAAGATGTGCCCTCTACAATTTCTGCCATGGATGAAGATTCCCTCTCCACTAGTGCCATCGCAGATGAAGTTCTTTCATCAGAACCACCACTCCTTTTACCTGAAGAAATGGATATACCTGTCCCCTTAATTACAGGCGGGGGAACACATGTTCAAGCACATCCCGAGATGAAGTCTGTTGAAACACAAGCGTCTATAAAAATAAAAACAAAAAATAAAGGTATGTGCACATCCGAGTGTGACTATACCATTGTGCCATTTAAACAGGAACATCAGCCCACCCAAAACAGAAATCAGTAGAAATACAATGTAACCTGATTGATGCTCCGCCTTTACAATTTATTCCGCATGAGCCATCACCAGTACAACACACAGGAATCGAACCAGATCTCCAGTCCACTACAATGTGTCCAGATGATTCTTTTACTGATGTTGACCTGGACACTTCATTCTGCCTTAGCCAAGAGGATTACACCACAGAGTAAGCCTGTATAATGACATGATTTCAACATGTTATTACATGTTGTACTTATTAACACTCTAGAGATGACACTGAAATGTCTCCACAGAATGAAATCAAATACTTAGTATTTCATTCTCACCTGTTAAGCCTATTCACCCAATGTAGATCATGCCATTTATCATGCATTGGTAGGATTTCAGACAAGCAGGGAACTTATATTGCTGTTACTCAGGAGTGTTCCCACTGTGGCTACCAGTGGACTTGGAGAAGCCAGCCATTTATCCGTGACACACCTGCTGGAAATTTGTTGTTGTCAGCATCCATCTTATTTAGTGGTGCCACTCCTGCCAAAGTGCTTCATCTTCTTGATCACCTAAAAATGGCATGCATTAAAGACAGAACTTTTTTTGACCATCAAAAATTTTACCTTCTGCCTTCAATAAAAGCAACATGGAAGGAGAGTCAGACTGTACTGCTACAGCAGTGTATAGCACGAGGTAGCCCTCTTTCCATAGGTGGAGATGGAAGATGTGATAGTCCTGGTCACAGTGCGAAGTTTGGTTCATATGGAATAGTTGATATGGACTCCAAAAAAATTATCCATCTTGAACTTGTTCAGGTAACCACATTGCTACAAGATATGATGATACTGACTGACTAATTTACAGTGTAATCAGGTCATGTCAAGCAATAACATGGAAAAGGAGGGACTGTAAAAGGCTCTCAATTTTCTAGCCAGTAGGTCTTTAGAAGTTGGGACTCTGGTAACGGATAGGCACAAGCAAGTCAGTAAGTTTGTTAGGCAGCAACATCCACATATTGACCATTGCTATGATGTTTGGCATGTTTCCAAAGGTATGTATACATTATTTTTAATAATCCACCATTGAAATATCTTGGATTTGTAGGTATTAAAAAAAGCTTGCAAGTTATCAAAACAAGCAGACTGTGACCTCGTCAGGGAGTGGACAAAAAGCATTACCAATCATCTTTATTGGTGTGCAGCGAATGGAATTAATGGTGATGACATCTTGAAGCGATGGAAGTCATTGATGGATCACATCTGTGATGAACATGATGAATGCTACCACACAACACTGTCACCTGAAGATAGACGGAAAAAGTGGTTTGCACCAGGTAACATTATCAATACCCTATATACTGTTTTGAAATTCTATAGTTTATTATACAACACATAGGCAGCAAAGCACATGAAAAATTATATGACATACTCTGCAGTAAGACGTTGTTGCCAGACATCAAGAAACTATCATCACAGCATCAAACAAGCAGCTTGGAGGCTTATCACAGTGTGGTGAACCATTTTGCTCCCAAGTTGCTGTCTTTCTCCTATCATGGATTGCACTCTAGGTTGTTAGTATTACATAGCTGATATCAGTATTACATAAGTATTGTAATTAGGTGGTACCATTAATAACCCTGAATCTGTCTTGAACGAGAGTGCAGTCTATCTGCCACTGGTCAAGTAGAAATAACCAGTGAAGAACTAGATTTGTTCTTCCTGGACATTAGTAAACAAGGTACAAATCCAGCCATTTTATCCCTGGTTATCCCATATTCTGATAACTACGTTCCAAAATCAATTGTTGCTGGCTTTCCTAAGCCACTAAATTCCCTATTCCAACCAGAATATGATGAATTATTGGATGTCTGCCAAACAATCTCTATAAATATTACAGCTCCAATGGCAAAATCTATTGAGGCTACCACCAAGGCACAGTCAGGTTCAAAGATGTGGTTCCGATATAGAGCAGGGAGAGTAACAGCATCTCATATGCAGGAAGTTTGCCATACTAATAAGTCCAAGAGTCTGATTAAGTGCATATGCTACCCAGAAGCATTTTCTTTCACTAGCAAGCAAACTAGTTGGGGATGCAAGCACGAGAAGGCTGCCAAGGAGCTGTACATGAAGAAAGAGTTAGAAAACCACCATAACCTGGAGATCAAGGATAGTGGGTTATGCTTGCAAAACAGGATGATGGGTCTCTACTTCTTAACCATGGACATGCGTACTATTATCAGGTACAGACTCAACTCTTTGTGTGTGATGTCGACTTCTGTGACTTTTGTGTATGTACGTTTGGGGACAAAAGTGACATATACATTGAACGGATACACAAAAATCAAGTATTTTGGGATGATTGTGTTAAAAAAGCTAAGAACGTTTTTAATGCCTGCCTACTTCCAGAGCTGATTGGACACTGGTATACACAACCTAGAATCATGGGAAACAAAAGTCAACATGCTGAGCTATCTGCTACCATTACCACTCCTACCAGCAATGATGTCTACTGTTATTGTCATGGCCCAGAGAAGGGCAGGATGATAGGATGTGACAACCCAGATTGTTCTATCCAGTGGTTTCATATAAAATGCTTAAAGTTAAAAATTGTCCCAAAAGGTAATTGGTACTGCCCTGACTGCACAAACTGACAGATTACTATGTTAATAATCATTATCATGTATTAATATGTACATATATATATATACAATGTATAATTTGCTGACCTGCATGCTGCTGTTTAAACGATTTAGTCAAAAGGTACCACAGAGTCACACACATTATTTAGTGCACAGCACACACGGACAATACGATCTATGAGAGGAATCTCTTCATCTTTTCGTTTTATAACAAAGTGTATTGGTAAGGTGCAGTGAAGTATGGAAAACCGCTGTCTGACACAGCCAATGACCCGTTCTACATGTATCCTTACATTAGCAATTTTCCTTGTGTCTTCAACTTCAAAAGCAGAAAGTTGGGACTTTCCCTTAGTAAAAGCAGGGATGTGTAGCTTAGCATGCATGGCTGCAACTGATTCAGCTATGGTAAACCCACGATCTGCCAACACAACATCACCTGGGAGAAGATTCTTGAGGATACCACAGTGTTCAGTAAGGTGTACATCACTCACACGGCCTCCCCAACATTCCGAAACAAATGATATTACACCTTGTGGTGTGATTCCAAGTAACACCTTTGCAGTGTTGTGGTGCTTATAACTAGACCAGGTGCAACATCTTGCCTTCAAATTTGATGGCCTTTCAATGAACAATTCAAAACAGTCTATTATGACCACAACTTTGGTCCCAATGACTCTCGAAAACATCCAGGCATTGACTTTTGTAATGCTTCTCGATCAGGCCAGATTATCAAACCTTTCAATTTCATGTCTAACTGTTTCATCCATTTCAGAAAAATCCTGGAGACAGTGGCATTTGAAACATTGAAGCGATAACCTAAGTCATCAATTACTGCATTGGTTCTCAGCTTGATTAAAGTGCAAATGAACTCCTGAAAAAGTGTTAATCTTGCATTTCCATCCTGACTCATCCCTTTCGAGCAATGTGTAAAAACAGACCTTACAATACCAATGTTTGGCAACCCAGTATAAAATTTAGTAAAATCATCACTTTTAAAACTTTCTTCACAGAATGGAACTGTGCTTATTCGCAATTGCTCCGTTAAATATAGCACAGTAAGCTTACTGTGGCACAGCTTTTCTTCAAGAGCTTTGATCTTGGCAGCACATGCCACACACTCTCTATGGCATTGTCGTGTCCCAGTTTTGATATACCGCTTTCCAGTCTCTATCTCTTCTGATCCTAGTGCATTGCTCTCTTCTATAACGACCTCTTCAATTAGCTGTTCAACAATAAATGGCACTTGTAGCAACAACTCCTGCAAATCCTGGGCTAACGCCTGCACCCTACGTTTCTCTTTCTCTCTTTGCTTGGCTCTCATGTATATTGCAACATTCTCTATAGCTTTGCAAACCGTTTCATCGCCATTTCTTCCTTCACGGCGGCCAAGATAGAGTGTTGGTAGCCAGTCGGGGTTTGTCACATCATACAGTCCTGCTGGTTTACCACTGATGAAATGCTGCGAACAAATCCTAAAATTGTCAATTGCTTCATCGCTGGCATGTTTCCTTTGAACAGCCGCTACAAAGCCTTTTCTTTCTCAGCTCGTACGCTGCCCATCCGTATCTACTTGAAATGGCAGGAAACCTGTAGTATGACACATCGCAGTCGTGACTAGAATCCTTCTTACAACCGACAACCGCACACTGGACCATAAAGCGGGTTTAATAATTTGTTACAACCACTTTACAAGACTCACTACAACTTTACAAAATAACATGTTCAGTGTAGCTGGTTCACCAACATGGCGATGGTTGGCGCAATACGTAATTATCTCACGTGCGTGAAACTGCTCTATACTGAGTTGCATGAGTACTAGCTAAAATAACTGTGTGTATGCATGTGTAGACTATACATAGGTCTACATTATGCGGCATCATATAGCTAATCAAGTAAAGGGAGGTCAGCAAGGCATCGGCAGTATGCTAGTTATGCTGCACATACCGAAACTGATTCCCTGACACCACTTTAACTGGAGACTTATCAATGGTCTGCACCAGATCTCCTGCAGAATATTTTTCAACCTTTACAAAACATCGCCACAGAAGGCTGCTTGGTCCATCCGTTGAAGGAGAACTCTTGGAAGAGTCTACAGTATCATCAATAATGATTGGTTGTTGGAAAGTTCCAAGCGTCTGTTCATCCTCTTCTGAACCATGCTCCGACATAGCTAGTTACTTTCTACATTATCACTGTACGTATCTATACGGATGTCGACTTGTAATAGTTATAATCAATTAATAAAGAGCTAGCTAGATCACGTGCAGCTGAAAATGTCGATTACATTTGATTTGTTGAATCGACTGTTGATGTATTACAACTGAACTGATGTACGAAAGTCCCAGCATAGATAATTACCTATGACTCCAGTCCATTAGGTGGCACTTATCTCTCAGACTATCTTAGCGCAGTGCATTTATCATTTATAATTGAGGTTGTAGCGGGGCATGTATTATTATAATTATATTGTGTACTGTGCAGGTATGATTATAATGTACAGGTGTAATTATAATAGTGTCCAAATCATTACAAAACTCAGTGTAGCTATGTGGGAGTGTTAACTATGTTCTGGGGTAGATTACTCCATTTATTATATTGCAGGCTTTCTGTACCATGTGCATAGCTGCTAGCCAGCTATCCAGACTCAAGGGCGGATACAGGGGGGCTCTTGACCCCCTCCAAAAATTTTTAGTATGCCAAGATTGAGATACTCTAATAGAGCAGTTACAGTATTAGAGCAGTGTGTAGTGAGCTATTTAAAGATTTTAATGTACTTTATCAGTTATGAATCCGTAGTAGGTGACCTTTTTTTTGGTTTTACCTTACCAAACCAGAGACAGTGTAGTGCCTAAGTTCATTTTGACCCCCCCTTTCCATAAGTCTAGATCCACCCCTATGACTATCCGTATTTGCATTACGCTGATTTCTGCTGGTGCTGCCATACGTATACCTATGTAGTCTATAATATCTATGGTGCTGATATAATCCCGGCAGTGCCAGAGTCCATGGCCAGTCTACCGGTATTCCACCATTCCACATTCCACTCCAGTCCATTCCACCATTCCATTCCAGTCCATACCACTGTTCCAGTCCACCAATCCATTCCATTGAATCCAGACATCCAGTAGAGTTGTGTTTAAATAGCTTCGTGTTCTAGTCTTAGAACAAACTGGTAGGATAAATTTGGCTGGTTTTAGTGATTTACAGTGTGTTGTTTTCATAACATTCCGTCAATAAATTCTCCGCATACTGACTGTATTTGCCCAAGTGTGCTGTATTTGTCCAATTAAGCGCAGAACTGTACTGTATTTGCCCAATTAGCTGCATAATTGTTCTGTATGACTCATTATGCAGTTAATAAGTACTGTATGACACTCCAAATGAGAGTGTAGTTTCCCATCCTGCACCCGCATTGGGTTTGAGTTGCTGCATGTAGATGCCATTATTCTGTAATTACTCAAACGAATGTTTTTCCGAATGATGTCACATGTATTGAGAACTTCATGACAGCTTTAATTCTTGCTGTAATAATGGTTTTAGTAGTTGCCTCCGTGTATGACAACTGCTGTAGAATAACATTGCTAGACTGGACGCTGCTGGAAGCTGATAACAAGTGGAAAATCCAGGAGTTTTATCATGAAGTAAGTCGGTGGTCCATTTTATACCCAATTAAATGTATGCGTGATTTAAAAACATACAAAATGTATAAAATACACTGTGTTTTTGATAGCTTCCCAGAAGCTTCCCCAAGAAAAGAGTGATCACACTGCTGTTGTTGAAATATGTATAACACAATCTCAAGAGTCAAAATTTGTCACTGTGGGTGATATTAACCTTAATCTGTGTAGTGCAGCTGAACTCATTGGAAGTACGTCAAGTACTATGTGACAGCTAGTGTGACAATCATGCAGCAGGAACTGTCTAAGACTCTAGTGAATACCTTTGCAGTTATGATGGCCGCATCAAGAGCTGCTTCTAAAGCTAGTGCTGAGCAGCCATCGATGACTGCGAAACAGTAAAGACAAGATGTACAATGACCTGCTTTCATTTGTTAAAGCCTAGTCACTGAAGTGGAACAGTAGTGAAATTAGTAGAACTGCAGCTAGGTGCCTGTCTATACTAAGGGATGCCTTACGGTACATAGATGGACTGTGTGATACACTAAATTAAAGATCCTGTACAGTTCCAGCAGTTTTCAACCAGTTTACAGGGTACAACAAGCCAGAAATCCACAAACACAGGAAACATGCATGTCACTCTATGTCAAAGGAGCAGCTGCTATCCCACTCCAGAGCTCATTTTACATGCCTTTCCAATCCTTTTTGGTCAAGAGAAACATGGGTTATGCTAAAGAAAGATGTTGAACAATTGTGCTTCATATGCTGACCTTTTACTTGATAAGAGAGCACAGATCCAATCTATTCACTCTTCAAGAGAGGTGACCAGAACTATTGCTGAAAACTTATCTATTTCATACATTGAAAATTGCCGTCAAAGTACCAACACAGCAAAATAGTGTTCCAATACTACCTATTTTAACCCCGTCTTTATTCAGTATTGGAACAACTATTTTAAAAATAACTCCCTATAACGAGAAAAAACGAACCTTAAATCTATAAATGACTCTAATGTTATTCACTATTGGGGGCTGTGGTCTGTTTTTGTTTGAGCCAAAGTAGAATTTTTGGACTATTAGTTCCAACACCAAAGCATAGATGGAATAAATACAGTCAGTATTTGTGTATGAATTATGCTGTGCAAGTGATGAATGGATTCGTTTGCAATTTCCTCCTTCTTGCCAGTCATCACACATGTGATTAAGATACACTGGATGCTTGAAAGTAAAAGTACATGGTCCAGCAGAGACAATGGCGAAAGCAAACATGAAGATTCCCATTATGCTCCTTGTTTGTCTTGCTATGAAAGAGAGTATGCACTACTGGTTAAAGATCATGTGAATTTTGCTTGCATTGATGACAAACACCGAATAAAAGTTGGGGAACCAGGTAATCTTGTTTCATCAGCTGAACATGGATGACAAGTAATTGTATAATCAGGTACATCCTTACAAAGTTCCGACCATGATTTACCACATTCAGTATAATCCCTTCTATTGTCCTCTTGTGTGAAATTCTTTCCGGGTCGTGGTACCATGGTAATGTCAAAGTGATGTTAAAGGAAGGAGCATTTGAACCATCTTCACCTTTAAGGCATTCTGCGGAACTAGCAAATGCTATTAGCAACCAAGTGGAAACCAAACCTGTACTGTTCGTCTATTCAGATGGTGGTCCTGATCATAGGGTAAACTATGTGTCTGTGAAGATAGCTCTAATTGCATTATTCCGGAAACTTGATCTTGTGTGCTGTGAGAACAGCCCCCCTATCATTCCTACAGAAATCCTGTGGAGAGGATTATGGCGATCATCAACATTGGTTTGCAAGCCATAGCTTTGGCTAGAAGAGAAATGCCACAAGAAATGGTGGCAGAAGCAGAGAAATGCAACTCAATGAAAGCACTTCAAGCAGTAGCACAAAGAAACCCAGAATTTAGAGAAGCAGCCTTGGACTCCATTGCACCAGTAAAGATTGTACTCTCCGATATTGCTCAAAGGTTGGAACTGAAGGAAAGGAAGTTCAGTGTTTTCACAGCAGCAAGTTCTAAGGAGTTGGATGACTTATGGTATTGATCAATGAGGAGTTCCCACATGGAGTAAGTAACAAGTTCAGCACAAAGGAATTAACTGAGAGGTTGGTAAAGTTCATTGACCACTGTTGTGCCCAGAAAAATTACTTTTTTGCATCATCAAGTGTGGTGAAGAATATTGTGACATCTGCCTCTTGCACCTGACATGTTTTCAACTCCCAAGCACCTTCCACATCCAGTTCCTGGACCAGATGACAACTATAAGAAGTTTTCTGATGTCTTTGGAACTAAAACAACTGAGGAACACCATCCTTCTAGTAAAAAGAAAGCACAAAGGGACAAATCACTTCCTTTCTCAGCCAGCATTCAACAGGTCAAAAATATTGACATGATGTTAATGTGTGATGCATGTGAGATGTGGCAATTACTGTATGCAGAGAGATATGAAGTAGAGCGTGGACTCAATGGATTGCCATTCTCATGTGGTGCACAGCTTCAAGATACTGATTTGCCAGAAGGAGATTGTGTTTACTAGCTTGTGAAGATCCAGTGGAAAAGTTGTACTATTCAGCGAAGTATGAAGACATACTGACGTATATGTATATTGTTCTGGTCCTGTCGATCTATGGAGTGACACCGAGATATACTATCCCCAGTGCAAAGGTTGTGAAGACAAAGAGAAAATTCATAATGCAAAATTGAGTAGAAAATACTAAGAACAGTTACTATAGTATTGTGCATCATGTATCTGACTTGATTTCCTTTAGTTGATTGTCCTTGCTTTTTTAAAGATTTTGATTTTGTTAAATATTAAAAATTTGTTATATAGTTATACAACGGGCATGAGTGTTCTGCCTGATATAAATGCACTTGCATCAGGCCTGAAGGCAAGTGCATTTATATCACGCAGAGCACTTGTGCCTGTTGTATAACTGTTATGTACCACTCACCTAATAGGTGGGGAGTCTCACAAGACAGCTGTAACACTTATAAAGGCCAGGTTTCTAACATCAATTGTGGGTAACCAAGCCGAACATTGCGATGACGTTCCCTCTACGGTACTGCAGCCACCTGAGATATTGAAAGCTAGTATGCTATGGGTTGTATCACTAACCTGCATTTGCTGTTCGACTCTCATCATGTAGTGCTCAGCATGCCAGCTAGTGTGGTAAGTCGCAGACCCTATCCGCTGGGGCTTATCGATTAGAGATTATAAGCGCCCGCTGGAAAGGGTCTGGTGTCGCTAGCATAGGCCACTCGTGCAGCTGGCATGTAATTAGCAGCCATAAAATGTGCTAATTTTAATCACGTCAGTTGACCACGATCTTAATGAATTCATTGCTGTATGTGATAATTTGCACTTTATGGCTGCTTATCCTTTACATGGTGTCAGTATTATGGTGCATATATAACTGGCTATTCTTATCTATAGCTGTTTACTGCTGATCACGTCGGGGGATTGCAGCTGGGTACTGGATGCACCATTCACTCCATGCAATAGCTCTCCAGCTGAGATGATGATGTACTAATCTGCCAGTTATAGCTGAAGCATTCAGTCAATTTGATACAATATACCATAGTAGCCATATTTAAGTAAATATAGCTACACATTGCGATTGCCAATAACTTTTGTGTTTATAAAGAAAGATTCCATCATGTGTGCATGTCTTTATCAATAAGTTATCAAGACACATGGTAGTGTGTCATGCGGCCCAAGAAGCCGGCGCGCCACCCATGAGTATATTAACAAGAAGAAAGAAAATGCAACTTTCACACTTATGTAGCTCTGTGATCCTTTATCCGATTAGAACCAAATTTGCTAGAGAAGTGCTGGCCAGTTAGGGGAGTCTACACACCAAATTTGAAGAAAATTGTTCCAGCCATATCCGAGATATGAGTGAACAAAATTTCATTTTAATTTCTTTGTTATTTTTTCTTCTTCATTTCACACACTTTGGCAAAATCCGCCATAAAACACGAATGCATGCTCGGATCGGACTGAAATTTGGCACACTTGAAGGGCTCATTACGGCGGATCTCCGTACCAACTTTGGTAGGAATCCAATGAACATTCACGGAGTTATCACCGATTATTTGCGTAAAATAAGGTCGAAGGTCTGTCATGCCTACAGGGTAAACCCTTTTGGAGGAATCAGTTGAAAATTAATAAGTAGATGGAGCAACCATCGTAGGAGTGCCTTTTTGTTGTTTGAAAGGAATCGGGATAAAGACCATGGAGATATGACACAAAACCCAACCTGTGTCAAAATTATGCCATCAATTTTTATGAATAAAAAAACTATTAGTTTTCGTGTCTACCAGGCAAACCACTTTAAGGAATGAGCTGAAAATCAGTATGTAGCTGGGATAATCATCATAGAAAGTCCTTGCAGTAGTACAGAACAATCGGATCACAAACCACTGAGGTATGACTTGAAAGGCAACTACTTTTAGCAAATGCGAGATCAAGATACTCTAATAGAACAGTCACCCTAATAAAGCATTCAGCTGCATTTATAATTTACTCGATTATATTACATTGCAAGTTATTCTGTAGGGAATTCAGCTACAAACAAGTCACCCTGTAGTCAGATCAGCTAGAAGAAGGTACCTAATAGAGATTTCAGCTACAAAGAAACCATCATTTGTGACCTAAATTTAGAAAACCGTCGATATCCGCACAATTTTCAAAATGCATTTTAATTATTCTTTGTTTTCTATAGGGACAGAGGAATGGACTAGCCAAGTTTCAGCTTCCTAAGTTAAGCAGCTTTGGAAATACAGCACTAGACAGCCGTATGAGCAAATAATTAGATATTTACAGAAGCTATCGAGAAAAGAATCTACAGGCGCTTACATAAACCATCATAACTTGCTGATACAACGACGTACGGAATTGAATCTTGGCTCATTGTGTTCGCCATGAATTTGTGCATGCACCAAAGTATAGTTTATTTTTCCTCAGGCAGGCTTGTTTGTTCGAGAAGGAAGGCAAATTCACAGAAAACGATCGTCGGTAAATTCTTTCGTCACCGCAACATAAACAGACGTCTGTAACTTTGGAATCTTTTCATGTAGGGAGATGAAACAAAGATTTTTGTACTCCCTATGGACAGGCGAACACGATCATTCCCAGGATTTATACATTGTTGGCTTAATCCGCCCACCAGCGAGGCAATAAAAACTTGCGTAATTTTTTTTCTGGAGCTTGCATTTTTTACCCATGGTTTTTAAATGCGTTTTATTACAAAAGTAAGGTTGTGCGTATATCGACGGTTTTCCAAAATTGGGTCACATATAGAGAGTTCATGATCAGCTCAAACAAACCACCCTGTAGAGAATTCAGCTAAAACAAATTGCCCTGTAGAGAGATCAGCTAGAAGAAGTTACTTTGTAGAGAGTTCAGTTACAGAGAAACAATCATGCAGAGAGTCCAGCTGCAAACAAATCACCCATTAGAAAGTTCCGCTATGAACAGATCACACTGTAGAGAGTTCAGTTAGAAACAAGTCATCCTGTAGAGAGATCAGCTAGAAGAAGTCACCTAGAGAGTTCAGCTACAAAGAAACCACCATGTAAAAGAGTTCAGCTGCAAACAAATCACCTGTAGAGAGTTCAGCTAGGAACAAGTCACCCTGTAGAGAGATCAGCTAGAAACAAGTCACCCTGTAGAGAGTTCAGCTAGAAGAAGTTACATTGTAGAGAGTTCAGCTACAAAGAAACTACCATGTAGAGAGTTCAGCTGCAAACAAATCTCCCTGTAGAGCATTCAGCTACAAACAAATCACCCTGTAAAGAGTTCAGCTACAAACAAATCACCCTGTAGAGAGTTCAGCTACAAACAAGCCATCCGGTAGAGAGATCAGCTAGAAGGATCACCTTGTAGAGAGTTCAGCTACAAAGAAATCACCCTGCTTCATCTTTTCTTCTCCTGTGGTAAAGAATAAATGATAAAAGCCCTATGGCCAGCTTTGGGGTATACAAATACAAAAAGAAGTGAAATCTAATCCAAAACAGCCAAGCTGTAAAAAACAGTGCGGCCCTCAGAAAGGCTATGGTGAAAAAAGATGTGAAATCCAAGGTTGCGGCCAAGAAATGGCTGTGATGGTAGGTTAATGGTAAAAATTTTAATAATGACAATTCAGGTGAATTTTGTGCCAAGCAGATTGAGTTTACTTTTGTAAATCTGTGTATATAAAAGACCTATATATGGGGCTGATTAACACCAAGATTTTAAAATTAGTATGATGACATTTGCTATGTCAGTGGCGTACCTACACGGGCCTGTGCCTACCAGGGCCTGTGCCCGGGTAAAATTCTATGTTAGAATGTACTGTGACCTGCATTTTATATTACAGTTAGCACAATTCTTAAAGCTATCTATAATACTATATACAACCATGCAACTGTACTTACTTTTATTAGTGTCTAGCTTTCACATCGTCTTCTTTATGGTCCTCTGCCTTTGAGTCATGTGTGCTGCAATAAATTTACTAACCGACTGTCACGTGTTAGGACACGTGTTGACACATGGCGAAGCAACTGACTTTGTTTAAGTATTCATTCGCTACCCCAAGAACAAGAGAAAGCACAAGTGGACAACAGAAATGCCAGAAAAGTGTGAATGAAACCGACTGTGCTCAACAAAATCATACCGAAGCAAGTGGACAAGAGTCACAAGACAGTAATTCCGTCTGTCAGCAGCACCTGAATTCATTTTATGATACAACTGCCATGACCTCTAGTATCAATAGAGCAAGTGACATTCCAAAAGACATTGCAACCGGACCTGAACAAGCTCCAGTGCAACCAAAATTGAATTTTCTTGCTACACTGAAAGGAAATAAACACCGCAGTTTTTGTTCGGAGTGGTACAAATCTATCAATGTCAACTCCCACCCCTGTGGTCCCCATGAACCTACTAGGGATTTGACATCAACACTTGCCCCACCCCTGGGGCTTTTGACAGTGGCAGTTTGCTGAACCAAAACTTATTTCAATAGGTTAATCAAATCCCTTATAGAGACCTCTCTATCGCGGTTGAGACATGGCAGAGTTTTGATAAGCTTCTTAGCCCCAGTACTGGGGGGATTGACACTTGGCTTGGTAAAATCCCCTGTATTCCTCCATCCTACTATGCCTCTGAAAGAGGGGTTCATCTAAACCATACATATCCCCCTGGCTACACTGTGTAAACTGAAAACTGATATCCATTGATGTGACCAGATCTGTGAAAAGGAGTTTATAAATGTAGAGTCTCTAAAGTTCCAAGATTGACTGATGATAACTTCTCATGCTAAAGCGCATTCTTGGGTCCATATGTAATTCTTTCACTAACAACTTCATCATGACTGGCCACAAATTTAAAGATTTCTAGAAAATTACCCCTATTTAGTGAATTCACAGACTCTCTGTGACCTCGTAATGCAATTTCCTGTTGGCTGCATACCAAAAGAACTTCAAGTATTGTTTTCAGGTAATGGCGATTGTTGGAAATCGTCTTAGCTCTAGAAGCATCCATCCTCTTATCAACAGTAGTACCACTTTCTGTATTTTTCACATACTCATGCCAGGAAACTACGGCTTCTTTGTAGGTCTTGCAATTGTCATGGCATGAAACAATGCCATCCTTACCCATAGCATGTTTCCAGTCCCTAAATCACCTTTTGTGAATGCTTCTGAGTACTTTCCAGGTTCTGTGTTAAAAAGACGACAAGCATAGCAGTATGCAGCATATTGATAGCGGTGGATGATTCTTAAAATTAAACATCACACCAAATCTTGCTGCTCTCCAGTAGCTACTTGCCCACTCCTGCTCCTTTGTACTACTCTTGAGGTCACATTGCATTAATGCTGAGCCATTGCACAAGCACTCACTGTAGGTAGATTTGCCACAGCGGTCAAAGGTCAAGGCCGCCAAAATCGTGCCAATTCAACGGAAAAGCTTCCAACCCACAATCGAAAAGTGCTGAAATATCGTGGCTAAGTCACCGGTCAAAGGTCGAAAAAGGCTCTTAGTCACAGGTCAAAGCAAAATTTTGGGAAATCAAGAATTTGACCGCGGTCGCAGGTGCCATGCCATGACTCTAGGCACAGCGCTTTATTATTGTACCTGTCAGTAGCACCATCCTAGGTCACGAATAAGCGCCTCTATAAATGCATGAGGCTTGGCGAAATTTATCATTTCCATAATGCATACTTATATGGTGGAGTTAGTTGTGGCGGCTGTGTTATCAGCCATCTTAGTATGCGGCGTTACTGTCTGGTGTTTTTGCTGCCGCAGAAACAGGCCAGCATTCACCCGTGAAGTGGACGGCAGTACCATAGATTTCAGGTTGCTTGCGAAAAAACATTTGCACACGCGAGTACACACGTGACCACTCTCGTGATTTTACTGACATGACCAAATATGGAGCCTGCTTTTGAAGCCATGTTAAAGAGCATTTCTGGTGGAAATCAAGTCATTGAGCAGTTTAAACTGGTTTTCCCTACAGTTAGCTCGGCTGTTAGCGTAAGTAACGTCAGTGCATTCAATTCTGTGGCTGGAAATTCAAATGTGCTGACTGTCAGTGCCCCGGGAGTTCCAAGAAGGGTACCTCTTGTGACAGCCGCAACCAAGGCGACCTGTAATGCTACAATATCAATAAGAGTGATAAACCCACTAAAGAAGCGGGGTTACAAAACTTATATGCTGAGTCTCTGTGTTGAAGCAACACGTGATTTGAGACATCTTAAAGAAGAGATACTGGAACAGCTTGGTAAAGACTTAGTATCTTTTGATTTGCAGTTTGATGTTGGATACTATGTCTCCTCTGCACCGATACATTATGTGAATGGGGATAATATTAAGGAAGAATTATGTCGGATTAGACAGTGGGAAGACTTTGTGGTGTGAAGGAAGGAGGAATGAGACTCGGTGCGAGAGCAAGTCAGTGATTTGTCTTGATGGAGATGATGATTGTGAGCCCACACCAAAGAAAGTCAAGGTACAGGAGAAGTTAAATGCTCGTGAAGTAAAAGCTAAGAGAGTAGAAGAAATAGCTGTTGAACTAAGGGAAACTCACAAGGACAAGTATAACAAGATACAATATAAGCTGTGGGCTGAAGCTATAGATTCAGGTAAACACAAAAGCAAGAGTAGCCCAACAGCAAGATCAATTTGGAACAATGAGAAGGCAAAGGCAGTAAAAATTAAAGATTCTTCTGTGGATACCATGGCTAGTGCTTTCACTAAAATGGCCGATTCAGTGGCATCAGCTTTTACTGTTAAATCACAGAATGATAGACCAGAGTCAACAATGAAAGAGAACCAAGATAGTGCTAGTAGCTTAGGAATTTCACCTGGAAAGAAAATTGATTACCAAGCCAAGTTATTGAGTCAGATTGACCTGGCACACCGGATGTTTGAACATGGTGCAATAACCATGGACCAGTTTGAGAAGCGAAGGGATATGCTACTTGGTCAGTTAGATTCCTTGTGTCAGTGAACAGCATTTACGTAACATACCTATGCATGCAGGTATGCAGTTTCATTCACATTAGTTAGTTGTACATGATAGCTAACTGTATGTGCTCAATGTATCTTGTTTCACAATAGTACTACTGTCATTAATTACTACTAATGCTAGCTGTATCCAACATGACTTATGTATCCCTCACAGTCTCTCTCAGTCACAGAGTTGAAAGCCATCATGATCAGTACCCGTGGATCATCTGTCGTATCATAAGCTACTTCATTTTCCCTCAGAAATGCTTTCACTTTGGCAAAGGACTCTTCCAGTGGATTATAGTCTGGACTATATGGTGGTAAATAGCGGAGAATTGCACCAGTACTCTGAATTAAAGATGCAACTTGGTCAACATGGTGTGTAGATGCATTGTCCATCACTACCACTGATCTAGGGCTCTTACCATCAAATGGTTGCAAAAGTGGAACCAAACTTCGAGCAATAAAAGTGGTGAATATTGCACCATTGATGTTGCCTTCATATATATATCCACATCTTCTATTCCCCTGGTAGACATAGTTGCAATACAGGATAATCTTTTCCCTCGAACTGATAGCTTGTAACTGCATGGAGTGATTCCTCTTAGGTGATAGCCAAACTTTCTGTTCTCACTTCGCCTATCAGAGCCAGTTTCATCCAGCCAAACAATCATGTCTGCTGTTAGGTAGTTCATCTCTTCCATAAACTCAGTTCTAAGTGAATCGTTTCTTCGCAACACTACTTGACAAATTTTTTTCCTCGAAAATCCCAATCTTTGAATTGTTCGAAATATGGTACTTATGCTTGCCTGTGTGCCTGTCCTCTCAAATAGCTCATCCTGTAGCTCCCTTAAATACATTTCTGGCCTTGATATCAAAGCATCTGTAATGGCATGTTCTTCTACGCTTCCCAGCAGCGGCGCAGGACCACTCTGATGAGATACTGGCGCTACAGTACCATTCTCTTGAAAACGATCCAATATCCTGTAAACTGTAGAAATATGAATATATAGCAAGTCTGATATTTCTTTGCAGCTTAATTCCTTGTAGTGGTGTAACCACACTACCCTCCACCTCAGATCATTAGACAATGCAAATGACATAATCCATCAATCGTGGCATCTATTTATCTAGCTAGGAGTAGCTTGTTCAAATAATTGTGCGCAATTTGTGATATATATTTAGCACGTGATATTTTACGAAAATTCACATGACACGTTGCGTTTTTCGCAAGCAACTTAAAAACTTCTGTAGCAACAATGACGGCGGTGTCATCCCTTCGGCCACCACAGGGACTGTGACGACCGCTACTTACAGTGGACATTCTCCGGCTGCTAATGTACCAACCTCCCCACCAACGGCTGCATCATTTGTCTCGCTCACCCCTGAGCACTTTGCTCAATTATTGGGCAAATTAGATGAAGCCGTTGTGGGGAGTCGTAGTGAGCAGAGTGGTGACACTCAGCCACGCCAGCGCCACCCTTACAGGTATGAATTATTCAGGCTTAAAAGAACAACTGTTTATATTCTGCAGAGGATACTACTCAAGGTCATCCATTGACCATAACAGTAGCAGCAGCAGCAGCCGAAGGACCTGAAGGTGCTATATTTGTTTTAATCGGACACTGGAGGGCTAGGGAATGTTCACCATCTATGACAAAACAAACATGGGAAAAATTTTCCCTTGAACACGGAGGGGAGACATTTGTGACCCAAATTTGGAAGACATGTCTTAGTGTCACTCATGCTTGAAGCAGTTAGAATTTTTAATTCATTGTGTTACCCTAGGAATTCTATCGGGGATGGCTCTCCCTGTTCAGTGAAAAAGTTTTCAGCATTTTTAATGGAAAAGTTGCAGAATGGTATAGCATCGCTTATATTTTTAGCACCAACTTTAAGGCCTTAAAATCATTGGCAAAATTTTGCAGCTATTGGCAGGGGCAAAACAATAATTTCATGAACTGTCCATACATTGCATTTTACTGGATTTCAGCTTTTACCAAGTGATTTAGTGCTGTGTTTATTTTTGGAAATGGTGATTCACTAAGCCCCAGCGATTATTACTGTGAATTTTACAATAGTGCATTATTCGGAATAATGCTGATGTTAATTTCAGGTGCCTGTGTTTTTATTGTTACTTGTTAGGAGAATTGTGGAATCTTGTTATTGTTAACGCTATTTACTTTGATGCAAGTAGCTAGTATGCAAGTTAATAATTGTAACATCATGTCCTACCGTTTAGTTTTAGGGGTTGCACTCCAAGATCACACTAAAATTTTACTTTTGGTGCAGTTACCAAACAGCATTCATGTTGTGTCTCCTGTATGTCAGGTCTAAGTTATGTGTCTGGCAGAATTAGGTACATTTCCAACCTACTATTTCAAATTACTACAAGACTGGTATGAAGTTCCTAACTTTATTTATTAGCAAGTTGTAAAGACACTAAGACTAAACTAAAACTCAGTACATTTAAGCCTTCAGAGAATCTAGAGTACAAGAATCAGCATTTGCAATTTCCATGAGTATTGTTACATTACAAGTCCCTATATAGGGTATGGTGGGAACACTTGGGGTTCAGAGTGGACCTAGAAAAAAGAAATCGTGTGTAATTAGTGTATGCATGGCATGTTCTTATGTACTGTAAGTTTTAATAGTTTTCCAACACATTACAGTAGTTTCTCTTATAAATAATAGTAAAGTTTGTGTATAGTTACAACTTGGATCTTTGACCAACATGCCAAGTATAACAAAACCATGAACCATTATAGGTCTTTAGCCTTTAAGCCTTGCATATCTGTGTATAGGATAAGTCAGACCAAGCCACTTTGAATATGTGTCCATAATTTGATATTGTTGTGTGCTAACTTACATTATAGTACCATGTCACTCTTTTTTTTTGTCTCTGCAGAAGTGATCAAGCACGAAGAACATTTTAATGAAGTCTTTTTAGTACTTTTAAATAAATTATTCTATAATAATACACTGTGGAATAAAATATTGCACTGTGGCCACAATTTCAAGTTGTGGTACCAGACAGACAGTGATATAGTTATGTTATACTTGGGGCCTGTGCCTGATTGTCAGCTTTCCAACTGCAGGTTTCATTGTCAGGAAAACAATAGTTGAGCAACTAACTTTAATCTGTTGCACCTAATAAGTGAGCACCAAAGCTCCTCATCCCTATTGGGTTCATACACCTGTCTACAAAATTCCGAAGATAGCTCAAGCAACGCTACTGTCAGGAATGCATTCCAGAAAACATGCTAGTAATCTACTTTTGTCTAGAAATAATTTTGCGGTAACAAAAAGTGGTATTCCAAGAAGTGTGTCGCATACCACACTCTCGTGAATTTCATTGCAAAATTCCATAACTTACTTGTGATGGATTTGGTAGATTTATTTATGTCATCAAATTCTTGAAGGGCATGGCTTTTTCTGGTTTAGTGCAATACTTGGTACAATACCAGTTAAGAACAGATGAATTCTCACCAATAAATTGAATATCCATGTTTCCCTGCTATGCAAGTAGAATGACTGGTATTATAATCATTGATACGCATTTCATTGGCAGTGCGTGGTAGATCATAAAGACGAGAATTAGTCTTTAAGGATTTTCTTCCAGCAACAGCATCTACCACATTTCGAAGTACAAAATTTTCACGCTGAGGCCTGGGATAGCCAAACCTACACACTTTTTTTACTCCTGCATTAGTCTTCTTACTGCGTAAACAATAATCATTGCACTTATGTTGCTGAAATGTAATCACTCGTTCATATAGTGTTGGACTGAGTGTACTGTCAGGGATGTGACAGGTGACATACTTGGTTACAAATTCACATATTTCTTCTTCTGTACTTTCACCAATTATTGGTGCTCCTTCTACCCATGCCTCAGCATGACTGTGTTGCAATCCTCTCCCTTGGTATTCACGGTTTGCACCAAGAGCATAAACAGGACCCAAAGGCTGGCTGTCACTTAGAATGAATTCATAAATTGCCTTGTATTTATTGTCAATAAATCTACAACTGGACACTGGGTCAGTGGCAATCATCTCAGCTATAGACATGTCAGCAAAACTAAGGTTTACAATTTTTAAGTAAGTACAAAGATCTTCCCATAACCATTCACCAGGGTTTAAAGTAATGAACCATGTAGGAGGACCATAATGATGTCTGGTCCAAAATTGTTCAGTATTGCGTATGCGTGCAAATATTGTCATTAGGTTTCCTTCCAGCTCTTCAGATGACCACATTTCTAGACAGTGGGCAACTGTCAGCCTTTCACTTGGCCTAATCACTTTTAGCTTATGGTAAATACCACTTGCTATTTGTCGCAGTATTGTTTGATTATTCAAGTAAAAGATAAGCTGTTGGTTAATCCTGAATCTTGGATCACGTGATTGTAAAATGCACTTCACATACTCTGCTGCGCTTAATGGCACCTCTCGTTGACACCTCTGTCTACCAATTCCATATGGGTATAAATCTGGAAAACACAACATATCCAAGTTTTTCATACGACTATCAATAGGGGCTTCATTTACTTTAAGCATTTGGTATAGCGCTGTGGCCTTCTTGTTTTCCCTTGGGGCATGCAATGGATTAATGGTATACTGCTCATAGTAAGATTGCTCCTCATGTTCAGCAATTTCTTCTACCATAGTCTCTCCAGATGTTGAAAGTGGTTCCCTATAAGAACCTTCATCAATTCGGTTACCGATATCTAGTTCTTCTGGAACTCCACGAAGCTGAATTAAAGCATACAGGGGATTGATTTCCTTGAGCTTTAGTAGGAAGCTGCTGCATACCACATTTAACTAGCAATTGTGCCTTAACCACATTTACTGCTCTGTTCCTTATACCCATTGTTCGAACTAGCTTTTCCACATACTCAGAAGCAGTACCACGATGATTACCTTTACGCTTGAAAATACGATTATACTTTTTGCACACACCTAGAGCAATAAAAGAAACATATTTTCTCTCTGCTGCTTTGTGCAAAATCTCACTTCGGTGCCTTTCATGCTCTCTTCTTAGCTGGCAGTTGATCTTCAGCATATTTCTCACGTCTGATGCATCGACTATGATCAATGTTAGCATGATACATTGATAATGCCTGACGTCTCACTGCAAATGGATTAAGGTGGTACTTTGCCAATACTCTCTTGATAACAGGCTTTGGGTACCTTTGATACGCACTACGCACTTTACATCTTCTAGCAAATGGGTTACTACTATAAGCATTGCATAGCCTTTGCTTCACTGGTGAAGGATGCAAGGCATAATTGTTACGCATCCTTTTCTTCACAGGTGAGGGATTTGAATTGTAACTTTTGCGCATCCTTTTCTTCACAGGTGGGGGATTTGAAGTGTAACCTTTGCGCATCCTTTTCTTCACAGGTGAGGGGTTTGAACTGTAACCTTTGCGCATCCTTTTCTTCACAGGTGAGGGATTTGAACTGTAACTTTTACGCATCCTTTTCTTCACAGGTGAGGGATTTAACTATAACTTTTGCGCATCTTTTTCTTCACAGGCGAGGGATTCAAAATGTAATATTCATGCATTCTTCTCTGTTTAGGAGAGGGTTGAGATGCATATGCTTCCTGTACTTTTATACACTTTAACATAGGATCTTTAGAGTACTCTTCTTTACGCTTTTCGGTTATTAATTCTCTGTTGGCAGAATAAAATTGTCGCATATGCTCCTTTAAAGGAGACTTATCACTCTGGTAGTCATCTGACTTTGATCTTCGCTGGCTGGGAGAACACAGATACCTTAAACGTCTTTGCAAATTAACTTTTTGCTTCCTTTTCTCCAATGATTTTACAGCATTGTCTGCTTCACTTTGTTCTGATTGGTTGTCAATATCTTCATGTTTTTTTTTTGTCCTCTTTCTTGATATGCTGCTGTTGTCTATTCTGTCTAAGTTTTCGAAGTTTACTCACCATTCTGATTTCTTATAAAATGAAATATAAATACTGATATAATGCACTCAACAATGGGATTATACGTAGGTAAATAGGTATCAATGCATGTATGCATGTATATATGCACACACGCATACATGTAGATATTATCCATGTACATATGTACATATATATACAAAAAGATATGGATGCACATAAATGCACACACACGCATTGCTTGCACATGCACACACATCCACGTATGCATGCACGTCACACGCACCCATCCATACACGCATGCATACAAGCATGCACCCACAAACACACACTAATGCATGCACACACACCCACGTCACACAGAGTCACAAACGCATAAACACACACACACATTGCATACACGTGCCACCCACGTATGCATACAATTGCACACACATCCACGTATGTACGCAACTTGCATCCACACATCTACACACGCATGCATCTATCCACACACACATGCACCCACAAACGCAGACACACACTCACCCACACACACGCACTCACCCACACATCTACTCATCCATGCGCATACAAACGCTTACATACACTTACTAATACATGTGCGCTCAAATGCATACACACACAGTCATGCACACACACACCATCACACACACGCACAATCACGCACACAAACAGAGTCAGGCACGCACGCGGTCACTTGTCACTTACACACATGGTCACGTGCACACCCCATCATGCACACATAGTAACACACACACCCCATCACGCACACGCACAGTCACGGACACATACAGTCATGGACACACAGTCACGGATACACACAGTCACGGATACACACAGTCACGGATACACACAGTCACAGGGACACACACACACATCTACTGATCCATGCACGCACACGCATACTCACACAGACATAACACACACACAAAATCACAAACACAGAGTTGCTAACACAGAATCACAAACACAGAGTCACAAACATGGAGTCACAAACACAGAGTCACAAACACACACACACGTACACATACACACGCACACGCTACACACACCTACTCATCAATGCACACGCAAATGCACACACACACACACACATACAGAGTTACACACATACACACACACATACAGAGTTACACACACACGCACGCACACATACAGAGTCACACATACACACACGCACATACAGAGTCACACACACAAACGGACACACACAGTCACGGATACACACAGTCACAGGGACACACACATACTGATCCATGCGCGCACACGCATACACACACAGACATAACACACACACACACACAGAGTTGCTAACACAGAATCACAAACATAGAGTCACAAACACACACACGCACACACACTCTTTCATGCACACACCCACATGCTACACACACCTACTCATCTATGCACACGCAAAAGCATATACACACACATACAGAGTCACACACACACACACGCACACACATACAGAGTCACACACACACAGACACGGGTACACACAGTCACAGGGACACACACACACACACACCTACTGATCCATGCGCGCACACACACAGACATAACACACACAAAACACAGAGTCACACACACGCACACATACACCCACACTCACGCACACACCCACACGTTACACATACCTACTCATCCATGCACACGCAAATGCATACACACGCACACATACAGAGTCACACACACACACACACACACATACAGAGTCACACACACACACATACAGAGTCACACACACATACAGAGTCACACACACACAAGCACACATACAGAGTCACACACACATGCACACACACGTACACATACAGAGTCACACACACGTGCGCACGCACACCCCACGCAGTAGAACACACAGACAGTAGAACACACAGACACATGTACATGGAATCACACGCGCACACACACTACACTGAACTACAAATGAACAGACACATGCATTAAATAGAGCAAACCATTCAACTACACATGCTCAGATACCGACAGACACATGCATTAAATAGAGTAAACCAATCAATCAGCATCCCTTAGCTTTAGAGATTGCTACTACTTTTGGCAAACATTGCCACACCAGCTAGCATAAGTCGCCAATTATCAGCAGGTACCAATTATCAACATCTGTAAAGTATGTGGCTATGGAGGCTGCTCAGTACCACAATGGGCTGTTATACTAAAGCATTTCTTATTGCTGGTTGTTAACCATGGAATTCTGTAAAAATAATTTTATATTGGAAACCAATATGCTTTTGCGTGTAGCCTGAATATCTCTCAAATGGTTGGCCTCATCTTTGTTAAACTTCAGTGTAATGGAGTTATCCTAGGACTGCACCTCTTATAATTTTTTTTACAAACAACCAACATGGCATCATGAAATTAAATTGCCAATAATTGGTACACAATAGGCATTGCAAATTTCCTTATAACAAGATGATTATTCACGCAAGATAATTAAATTTGGTGCACTAAAAGACAAAGTACTGCTCTGTTAAATAGTCAAACTGGAAGTTCATACATGATTAAGGAATCAGTTGCATAATAAAATTGCCGAAAATTTGCAAATTATATTACTACTACCAAGGATACTGCTAACAAAGAGGTGACACACAGGCACTTAATGTAGGTAGATCTACAACCACAGTCAAGTGTAAGTCAAAGATCAAGATCACCAAATTTCATGCCAAGTCAAAAGGCCAAGGGTAAAAATTTCCAGCCCACAATCAAATAGTGTTGAAATACCATCGTTAAATCACTGGTCAGATTGAAAAAGGCTTATAGTCACAAAATTTTGGTTGAAAAGATTTCAACTATGGGTGTAGATCTACCTATGTAACACACCATTGACAAAGTCCTCCTTATTTGCTAGCAACAATCCTGCATATCATGTGACTGAAATTATAAAACATGACAGGCACTTTTAAGATTAACTGTGTTCTAAATTTCTGTGTCAGAGCATGCATTCTATTTAATACCCACTCGCATTATTAAGTTGACCATCCACTTATTTAGTACCGCTTACGTCAATGTTATTGAACTAGTTCCCAAAGTAAATCCTCAGGTCCAAAGAAAACTCCACTGAGTACGGCGGTAGCACTCGTAATCAAGCCAAATGGGCAGTCGCGAAGTGAAATCCGACTCCTATACAAAAATACTAATGAACACAATGGGAAATAGTTGAGCAAATTCATTACCTGACTGAATCTTAAGTGCGGGGCGATACTAACACTCTTGTTGAGTTCTACGAGCAACTGCTTTAATGAACGCAAAACCTTTCAGCTTTATTCGATAACCTTGCTCAGATATTCTGCTGATAACCTTCACCGTCAGTGCACAGATGCGTATACTGTCGATCGACCTATCAACTGGCAAACTTCTGAAGGAAAATTCAGGTTTTGTAGGGCGCTTGTGTAGATTAAGCGCCTAAACTTAAAGGCTAAAATGCACTAATAACTAAGGCAGAAATCCGTCACGATTAAAGATTGTTCCACTCTAGATCAGAATTCCGATACCTTGACGAAGTGGCCTGGCCAGTGTTGTTCAATGAGTGAAGCATTTAATTCGAAGTCTGAATGGGTTTCACCAGGCCGGCCACCTGGTAAGTATAGCTAGGTACGCCCGGTCCGGCCGGGAATTAGTGTTATTGAATAGCTATCATAGTGGCTACAAAGGTCACAATGATAGCTAGCTATTCTACGTAGCTATCATAGTGATTATTGCATCTAATTTATGTATGTGTATGTATGTAATTGAATTTTTTTTGTTTCAGTGCGTAGCTAGCATTTATGTTACAAATAACAACATACAAAGAGACTAATACTTAAGATTCAAGTAAATGAACTGATCCACTCTCTGTGCACACTAGGTAAATACCTGCAGACTCTTTGAAGTCATAGTGGTGGTAGGAAGATCTACAAACTCTCAAACAAATGATGGCTGCTTGGAGTAGGGAAAAACTCAGTTTACTTCTTAGTCAGTATAGGGTCTTGCTGCAAGATTGCCCACTTTTTTCTGACAGCAGAGTGGCTATTCTCTTGTACACCACTGTGGCCAAAGGACCCATGCATGAAAACACTAAAAGAGAAAATGCCCCATGCTCTACTTCACTGATCCTTTCTTCATATTTTCTCTTCTCTAATTTTGCATGCCTGTAACACTGGGGTAAAGATACTGAACAGTGTGTGGGAGCAAAAGGATTAAAAACCTTGACACCAAAAGCTTTCTGACCATGTTCCCAAAAGCAGTGATGTCTCGAAGCTCTTTGTGACGAATTGTAGGGAGACTACCACATGGGCAACAAAGAGCATGCTCAACAGAGAATTGCTTGCCACACACAAAATTGGAAGGCAACAGTGGTGGTCGCCAGCCATATCAAAGACACAAAGCAACACGAAAAGCACCTTTGTGCAGACAAAAACCATGTTCAGTTAGAGGTTGAGCAGTCACCCAGCTGGAAGAGCATGTAATTGAATGGGTGTACAGGCTTCTAAGCCTCAACCAGAATCATAATCAAACAAAAGTATAATAAAGAATTCAATTTTATGTAGCTATATATGGTGTGCCAGTTTTCCTCAGTAGCTATAACCAAGAACATGCTGTGTAGCTATAGCCGTAGTCTGACATTTTGAGTCATCAATGTGATTGAGATCTCTCATGTAGCTAAGGCAAAGATCATGCATTGTGTCTATTTTTTGTCACTTTGTCAGAGCTGGGCGAAACAAAGGTAGAGATGTATTACAGCTCAGTATTACTGAAATATACTGAGTTCTTAAGGAAAACATGTATTGACAAAAAATCCATGACAATTACATTATAATGGAGCTAACTATAAATTACATTATAATGGAGCTAACTATATATACTTTGCTGTAAGAGTGCAACGTGGAGTTGATAAAAACTTCAGATGTGGTGGAGACTGAGGATTTCCACTGGATAGCTATGGATTAGTGTTGTTTCAGTTAACTATAATAATACTAGTTGTTTATAATTTTATTAACACAAAAAAAGTTTCACATTTTAAACTAAAACTGTAACTAAATCAATCACTAAAAGGAATTAGGAAAGATTACTAAAACTGAAATTATTGATGAAACTGGCCATGACTAAAACCAAAATTCCTTACTAAAACAAACACTGCTACAGATGATATTTACAGCATTTATGTTTTCAGCAAAGCCTCACCAGCTTTGATTAAGGTGGAGCTGCCAGTGAGCAGCCCATAGATGGATATACTGTTTAGTCCTACCACATTCACTTAATGATTATAAATGATTTGGTTGTAGAATGTTGAACAGCATCCTGAATATCATATTATATGAGTATCCCATATATTGTATAAAAATAATAATGCACTTGAAAGATGAGCCCTACTTACAACTACATTACATGTTCTCACTATTAGTGAGTATTAGTTATGTACATTGAAAATAATATTGTGCTTGATGTTTGTTGAATTCCATTATCACGATACAGGTGATATAATCATATAACGAACAATGCTACTTTATCTGTACAATGTGTAGTTTATGTAGGTGTGTGTCAATTCCTTTTTTTTTTTACATTTGTGTGTATGTTGAGGAAGCACCCTTGTACAGGCTTTTAGCCTTTTGGTGCAGCCATGATGTATACAGCTTGGCAGCATCCAGTTTGGTAGCTGTGCATGGATATCGAGGTATGGTTCGTTTCCATTTTTGGATGTTTATTGACCTCACATTTTCATCCACAATTGGATGATTATTGCAAAGGAACAAAATCATCCAAAAGTGGATGATTATTGCTCATATCTCTATATAGTGAGAGATTTATGCAACAATCATCCAAATTTGGATGTTTCTTGCCATCCAATATTGGAATACATTTGTCGCTATCCAAATTTGGATGTTTCTTGCCCTCCAATATTGGAATACATTTGTCGCCATCCAAATTTGGATGTTTCTAGCCATCCAATATTGGAATACATTTCTGGTCATCCAAATTCGGATGTTTCTTGCCATCCAATATTGGAATACATTTCTGGTCATCCGAATTTGGATGTTTCTTGCCATCCAATATTGGAATACATTTGTTGCCATCCAAATTTGGATGTTTCTTGCCATCCAATATTGGAATACATTTGTTGCCATCCAAATTTGGATGTTTCTTGCCATCCAATATTGGAATACATTCCTTGCCATCCAAATTTGGATGTTTCTTGCCATCCAATAATGGAATACATTTTATTTCACAACAGTTAGCTCACCGGTAGCATGTGCCTTTTCTGGTTACAAAGAATATCCACCTTCTGCACTTTGCTTCTCTTCTCCTCTTCAATCACATGGTTGTCTTCTTCAAGCAAGGAAACCATATTCATGCACTAATTTTCTGTATCGACACCTTCCTTAGAGGAGCGTTTTAGTTTTTGTCACCACAAAACCATTTCTCAAGTGTTTATATTCTACTAGTAGAATAAGAAGCAATATCATTAAGTGTGGTAGGGTCATGGATAGTAATTTTGCTGTTTTCGTTGCTTTCTATTGTTTGTTAATGCAAGAAACAGCTTGATATGAAACACAAAATTGTCTTTTTTCATGTAGGTTTATTAAGTGCGGTAGGTTCATGGCAGTGATTGTCAAGGTTCATGATTCTTGCCAAAAATACGCATCAAAAACAGACTTGCAAACTCATTGCGTCATTCCATTATGTAGTTCTAAAAGATAGTAAGTCACTCTTCTGAATGTAAATACATGAAATTAGCAGGGAGAAAGACATCTTGATTGCCTGTCTAGGCCTAATCATGGACTTTTTCACCTTTCTGTACTTTTTCAAAACATCTTTAACCAGGCTGTGGAGCCAGGTGTCTTACAGACCTTCAGCACTTGTTAAGTGCTGTAAAGCATTAAAATAAATAGATTCAGCAGCATTGTATGACTAAAGTTAAGCACGATTCCGCCCATATTTTGTGTACATGTGTGTGTGGCTATAATGGGAACTAAAATGTATGCACTCAGTGGCATTGTGCTACTACCAGTATCTTCTTGTTTCATTATTGTGATCCCTACTCATGGTGAAAAATTTCTAATCCAAAAAGTTGGAGAAACTCATAGGATGCTTTTTGGGCCATTTTGAAGTAGAATGCACTCAGTGGCACTGTGTTGCTATCTTCTTGTTTCAGTGCTTTTATTATTGTGATCCCTACACATACTGAAAATTCCACAGAAACTGATCATCTGCAGCTGTATGCTACCAATCTCACTTAAAATAATTGAGGTTTCAATAACCTCTATTTGGGGGACTCCAATGTTTTTGAGTACTGTTTCTATGGGCCGTAAATGGAGGTCGACTTGTTAGTGTACTACAGGAAGAAGATATCGAGCTAAAACTAACAGGTACAGCTATAAGGCAATAACACAATTTTTTTTACTCGGGTTTAAATTTTTCGCCTGTTTTTCCGAGTAGAGGTAAATTAGCATTTCTTTAACAATACCTGGTGATTTCATTTCGAAATTATCTCTAGAAGTCGCATGATAGGTCCTTAGAAGTATTCTTCGTGGGAAGCTGTACTCGAAAACGTAAGAGTCCCCTAAATAGAGTTTGCAAGACGTCATTTCGGAAATAGTCTATATTGGATGGCAAGAACCATCTAATTTTGGAAAGCAAAACTTACATTCCAATAATGGATAGTAAGAAACATCCATTTTTGGAAAGCAAAACTTATATTTCAATATTGGATGGCAAAAACCATGCGATTTTGGAAGGCGGAAGTTACATTCCAATATTGGATTGCAAGAAACATCCAATTTTGGACGACAGAAATTACATTCCAATATTGGATGGCAAGAAACATCCAATTTTGGAAGGCAGAAATTACATTCCAATATAGGATGGCAAGAAACATCCGATTTTGGACGACAGAAATTGCATTCCAATATTGGATGGCAAGAAACATCCAATTTTGGAAGGCTGAAGTTACATTCCAATATTGGATGGCAAGAAACATCCAATTTTGGACGACAGAAATTACATTCCAATATTGGATGGCAAGAAACATCCGATTTTGGAAGGCAAAGTTTACATTCCAATATTGGATGGTTAGAAACATCCGATTTTGGAAGGCTAAGTTTACATTCCAATATTGGATGGTTAGAAACATCCGATTTTGGATGCTTCTTGCATACATCTCTCACTATATAGTGAATCAAGCAAATATCATCCACTTTTGGATGATATTTGCTTACATAAGCACTCACTATATAGAGAATCAAGCAATAATCATCCACTTTTGGATGATGTTTGCTTATGTAACTATAAGAGAGATGAGTAATAATCATCCAAAATGGATGATTTAGTGAAGCATCATCCATATTTGGATGAAAATGTGAGGTCAAAAAGCATCCGATTTTGGAATTTGACTATACCTGTATCACATCTTTTTCTGTACTTTTTTCTGCAAGAATAAATAGAAACACCATCAAGTAAATGAATTCCAATGTTAATGCATAGATATTACATCTTTTCTTCACTTTTTCTACAAGAACAAATAGAAACACCATCAAATAAATGAATTCCAATATTGCATAAATATTACATCTTTTCTTTGCTTTTTCTACAAGAACAAATAGAAACACCATCAAATAAATGAATTCCAATATTGCATAAATATTACATCTTTTCTTCGCTTTTTCTACAAGAACAAATAGAAACACCATCAAATAAATGAATTCCAATATTTATGCATACAAATAAATTTCAATATTTATGCATAATATTATAGATAGCTAATATATCTTCCTGTGCTTTTTTTCTACAAGAACAAATTAAAATACCATCAAATAAATGAATTCCATTGTTATTACACAATGAACTAAAAAGTTGTATGTAATTTGAACTGCATGCATGCATGTGTAGCTACACCCTGAATGTTCTAATAGGGCGACTGTTCTATTAGAGTATCTCGATCCTGCTTTTACTACCAATCTCGTTATGCGCAGAGATTCATCATTCCGTATATCGTCGCGAATTAGAATTTCCGGTATCCTATGGTGTATGGACCACAATCGAAACCGTTCAAGATGGTATGGCGTTCAGTGGACAAGTTTGGATGGTTTAAAGGTTTGTTCTTTGTAATTGCGTAGTGGCATACGTAGTATGTGACTATGGAAATAGTTTGGTTTTACGCATTGAAACCTCAAAGTACACTTTCGTGATTGGGGTGAATCATGTGATATGATTATATAGACTCATGTTTTTAAAACTACATAAATATCCTGTATGTCTTGCATTGGAGGGGAAGGGTGCCATCTGGTTCAATGATAACATCATAATGACACTGCCAAGCATGAAACAATTCAAAGTGAAATACACCTGGTGGGAGTGGCAATTGTGTACACTCATCTGGACACACCAGCTTAGCACGTTCTGTTGGCTTGAAAAGTATACAAAAGTATTTGGGATCATTGGGGTTTTGGGTACACACATAGAATTGGTACTTGCCAAAGAGAAACAGCTGCATGTATCTCCAGATCTGTGCCCCAAATTCTGTCCAGTTTCATTCCATTCAGATGCTGTTCAATTGGCAGCGGGTGGCGGGAAACACACCGAAGATGTCACTTTTGAGCCAGTATTGGGTAGCTCGAGGCATTCTCGTTAATCCCATTAAAATGCATGTCCCTAAAAAGGCCTTAAGCCTAGCTTCAGGAGGTAAGGGTTTTTTTTGTTCCCACAGGTTGCGTAAAGATTCCCAGCCAAAGTAAAGGTTGATGGCAAAGGTGGATTAGCTGGCCTGGTGGGTGGTCTAAAAAGACTGGAAAGATCTATAGAAATGCCCATAGATGGTGTTCCCCCGTTAGGTCCATTATCATTACTTGCACTATTGTTACCATCGGCTGTCCCTGTCTCATCCTGGACATCAACATTGGCTGTCCCTGCCACGTCCTGGACATCAACATCAGCATGCTATTGAAAAACTGAATCAAAAACTGTTCACAAGCACAACTGGAACATACTTCCATGCTCTCAATGTCAACATCAGCATCCTATAAGAGTAAACTTATTTACAAGTGCTTACAAAACAATTGGAACATACCAGTTGCTGTATTTCACTACTCATAACGCCAGCCTGTAGGGTTTCTTGGCAAACCTAACGAATTAAGTAGTAGCTATATACAGGTGAACATATTATTCACATACATCGACATTAGCCATCTGTTCCACCTCCCTGTCATTGTCACCTTCAATGATTCCAGCCTCTAACTGTAAGGGCTTTACAGTTTTGTCCACAAAATCACTTGGAGGTGGTCCCCAGTCTTAGAAATCAGCCTCATACATCTGTAAAACTAATTTTAAGATTAACAAGGGCTGCCATAACACTAATAAAAACATAGTACAAATGTTTCTTTCACTGGATAGATAAGTACGACGCTGTCAAAAAATTGTATTCACTTTGAATCACCTCGGGACCAGACGGTAAAGAACATGCGCAAAGAAATAAGAGTTTCCAGCTCTGTTACAACTTGAAACACAATGAAATACCTCGTATCGCTCGATGAAATCAAGTGGACAATCTTCAGCACCATTGTTGTTGACTAAATCATCATCAGAATCGTATCTATCGCCACGGTGACATTAGTCATCCGAATAATTCCAGTCGCTGCCTTCTTCTAACATGCGTGCCAGCTCCAGCGACGTTATCCTTGCCATACTTCGTCCAAATTTAAAAGTTTATGTAGCACCTGGAATCTGGATTTGCTACGTCATAATAATGCAGCACGTGAGGGCTTGACACTTTTGCGCGTGACCTTTGTAAACAACACAGGATAGAAATACAGAAGCGCTCGGTGTGATAAAAGCGCAGGGACGTATGGAAGCAGTGTTTTATCATCGTATCTAGCTCTTAGAGTTTGAAAGAACAACGGTCTCATACCCATCATGCACCATCAGCAGTTTTTCGTGTTCTATTCATAGAAATCCCTCCGGTACGTTATAAACAAAAGTATAAGCGTTACTACGAGCTATTCCTTTCTGTCTGTCCGTAAACTCACTGTTCTCTTGGTTGGCGCAAATGAATGTTTTTTCAACCGTTTAATTATCCATTTATCACACTAGTAAATTCAATAATGCGCATTACGCGATAATGCGTGTGGACACGTTCAATTCGGATTCAATACGCATTGCCTGAATTCGTTTTGCATCCGGTTCCTAATTCGAATTCGTGTGGACATGCCTTTAGAGTCGAACTACAAACTTTAAAAAAATGATTGCTTTGGTTTCATGCACACTATGTGACTGATATATTTTTGTGTGTTCATTGAAACAATCATATTGCTACAAAATCAATATACATATTGTATAGTTTTTCTTTTAGCATCTAAAGCCTCCAAACTTGCATGCAATACAGTACAATAGTTGTGATCAAGCTAGAGATATGAACTGCTTAACCATAACAGATGGGCAATGGGGAAAACTAATTGTATGGTAAATTAATCCAATTTATAATAGGTGTAAGCAACAATAAAGCTATAGTGTTTATTGTATGAAGCATAACTCAAATCTTCAAATATTATTATGCCAAGGTCTTTGTGACTATCTTGATGAAAGAACAGTGTCAAACATGCTGTATGAGGTGGCAGTCTTACATTTGAAAAATAAATGTACAGTTTTCCTAAAGATAAACCTTATATCAGTGGTATAAGATCAGGTAATCAATTCTAGTAAAGCAATCCGATCTAGTTCAGAGATAATATGTGACTGGATTTTGGAAAAATGATCCAAATTGCACATTAGAAGTTTCGAGATGAACGGTTTTAAAGAATTGAAGCCAGCATAACTCTCCAAGGATAGCAAGCACACGCATGAAATTTACACAAAAGATGCATCAATCTGTTACCTTTCAAGCCACTTCCAGTACTTGTAGCTGATTGTACAGTTTCCCGCCAAATAAGATAGAAAATCTGAGCAGTTGGACGTGTGAAGTAGTATCACGAGTGCTCACAAAGGGGTGGAGGCTGGGGGGTGGCGGGGAGGGCAAGAGATAGACCTCAAAATGGAGGCAGACCACTATTGGAGTCCAGACATGAGATTACAGGGCTGTGCTGGCTCCTTAGTGGCTGATATGTAGCAAAATCAACAGAGAACATGTCTGGCTAACATTATAAGGCTGTCCACCAGTAAACCACTGATTCTTGCCAAGCCAGGTCCTTCACAAGGCCTGAAACCGCCATATGAGCACTCCACACCACCCAGAAAATACGTCTGTTAAACCAGCCTCGTGTAGTTTGAGTAGTGCTGAGGGTCAAAACTTGTAGTACGATAGTGTAGCTATCCACTGGTGGTGTTAGTTTGATTTTGTCTGATGTGCAATTTGGATCAGTTCTGTAAAATCTGGTAACATATTATTACATTTAAAGTACTTAGGAAAATTTTAGAAGGTCACTGTGGTGAATAAATGATGTGATATTGTTATACATTACGAACAACAAATGGCCAAGAATGCTGCCCTCCAGTACACCAGAAATGACTGGTTGTGAACTAGAGTAAGTGTTATTTATTGATACTTGTTAGAGTTGGATCAAATCATTTCATATGAGACCAGTACGCTTTTGCCATAATTTAAAACTATAGGCCAACTCCTAGACCCATTAAACTTTCTTAGCTCCCGTTAATAGGCCGCTATAGGTGTCCCTAGCACCTCCTTTGGAATCCCATCTGGTAGGCAGCCAAGAAATAGCTGCAATGATATTTATATTGAATTACATTATTGCAGTCATTTATTGGCAACAATGCACCTTTGATTTCACAACTTTTTCATCCAGCTCAGGATATTAAAACTGTACATCATAATTCTGTGACTGGTTGTGCAAGAATCCTACATGTTCTTGCAAGCCTGATTTTACAGTAGAATGTATTAAACACAATGAGGTGTACATATAATACTGTTTACAAACTAAATAGAGCACTTGTTTTACCAGTTCAACACAGATTTTACAAAACAAGTGTATATACTGTGCAGTATTGTAATACATCAAATCATAAGGTAAGTTCCTCCATATACTTAATTTTTTTTTCTTTTAATTTCTCCACTGTCTTCTGACAGACTTATACTTTTGTTGGCACTTTAGGTCATGAGCTCTAGCATGTTGCAAAGACTTAGCTTCTGCCACCTCTGACATCCTTCAATTTGACCTTGTATGTGAATCCCAAAGATTGCTCTAATTTCTGCTTTTACAGTAGGTGGCTTGTCTCATCACTATCAAGTTTGATAGTCATAGATTTTGCAATCTTTGCATCAATTATTGTTTGATTTTGTGACGTATCATGCTACACAACGTGTGTTAGTAACACAAACCATCTGCTTTAGCACTATATACATCCACCTCTCATTAGTTAATAATCGTTCTTCCTATGTAATTGTAACTCTTCAACCCTGGAACAGAGTGATATAAAATTTGGATAAATTGGTAATTGTATAGCCACAACTTAGTTTCTGCCATCAATGTTAAAAATTAGTATAAATTACATACCTGCACATGCATATCCACAACATTTAGAACAAACTGTTAGCATTTGATTAAATCACAATGCTAACAATAATTGGTTACTTAACTGCAAAGATATTAAATTACTTGGATAGGACAAATTGAGCAAGTCCTGCTTCTTTCTTTTACCAAAATGTTAACAGGAATATGCAAACAGTCAACGTGAAACCATCTGCAGCATTTACTGCACTGTTTCATTTTGTTCTTCTGCTTGTACGTTTGTCTACAGATACAGTGTATATTTTCGATGACAGTTGTTTTAACTACTTCCTTATTGTTTGGAAAATAAAATTCACTACCCAATGGAAATCAGGTCATTTTTCCTTCTTCAAAGCAATGCAACAAATGTTGCCACGTCAATTGCTGATTCCATTAAATTGTCGATGGCTTTTGTTCATTGCATAGTGTAGTTGCCACTGCCAAAGAAAACATCCCACAAGAATCGTCTCCCTTTTGTTCTTGCATTTTCATGCTCTTAACCCATTAACAGCTGGATTCCTGGAGGGAATTTTAAAAAAAGCATCACTCAAGACAAGCCTCTTTTCTAAGCAAACAAACAGTTAAACCCCTTGGAAACCATATATCACTATGTTCCCCATGGACCAAGGAATACAACTATATGCAATTTGTTGCCATGGCAGCAACCACATATATATTACAATATTTTATAACTTCGTATTTTTATATGCAAACGGTAAAACCATACTTGACACAGTTATTCTAACTTTAGACAGCTAACAACAAACCTTACTTCATCACAACTGCGTTGTATACACCGACGGGTGAAGCGCTTCATTTCCCTGAGAGCGGAAGGCGATGTTTCAGGTAAGCGTATTCAGCCATAGATTTTTGATACGATTGCTGTACGTAAATACTCATGCAATAACAATGGCGTCGCCACGTTTCACAAATTCAGTGATGATAGAGGTCATAGCAGCAAAGGAACGATCAATGACGGAGCGATTTCTTAGTGGTAAGTATGAAACAAACGAGTCTATCGAAGCAGATCAATGGTATCATGATGTTTACATGAGTGAATGGACGTATTTGTATTGGTTATTGTTTACTGGCTAATATAGATTAGTATACAAGTAATTAGCATTTGTTACAAAACTTATATGCAAAACAATAAAGTGCTGCGTACTAGTTACTACAGTTGGGCTAGCTAGTGTTCCAGTATTCTACCTTTGTGTGATAAAGTTTGAAACATTCCCTATCGTCACTTACACATAAATGTACATTACAGTAAGAACATTTAAAACGAGTTTCATGCCTCAGTTCACTTCTAGATAGATGTTGCTTGTTCCTTGTCATGTTGCACACTGCACATTCAAGTTTCTTTGTCTGTTGTATAGGCCAGTGACCAAGATTCAAGTTCAGTCGTGTTTCACTATGCTCCCCA
The DNA here is from genome assembly GCF_963678975.1 of Dysidea avara. Taxonomy (NCBI): domain Eukaryota; kingdom Metazoa; phylum Porifera; class Demospongiae; order Dictyoceratida; family Dysideidae; genus Dysidea; species Dysidea avara. The sequence continues at coordinate 1,462,963 of NC_089285.1, read as the reverse complement.
ACTCTGCTGACAACCAGCTCGTTGCCGGAAACGATAAGGTCCGATTAGCTGATTGGCTACTGCAATGCGGAAGCTAAGATAACTTCGCTCTCGTCGACTTGGATAACCAGCATACAGTGATGGATTGGAGTACCTCTCTAAGATGTAAGCATTGTACGAAGGTTCCATTCTGCCCCTATCTGTCAGTCGTGAAAACGTGATGCCATCTGTAGAAAAACAGCTAGCCAAATTAGGTATGTAACAAACTGTTGCACTGGTATAGTAAGGAATTTTAAAACTATATATGAAATACATTTTTATGGGTATCCACAGCATCCAGCTTTTAATTAGTACTGTTTACATTTTAAGAACTGGTATATTAATGCATCATTTTTCTGCAGGAGTACAGATCAATACTTGACATATCTACACAAGACGGCGGTGTTGACCTGAACTCCATTCTATTGCAAGGTTACTTTTTAAAATGATGTAACACTTTAGTTATCTATATATTTCTCCATTAGCTGAGAAAGATCGGAAAGAATTTATTCAATCACTGAACACCAAGTTATTTTTTAAACCACATGATGTCAACAGAAGTACCATCTTACAAGATGTTTTTGCTTTGTTTGGGAATGAAGAAGTGTTGCATCACTACCCTGAAGGCTCGAATTTGTTAGTGCCCTCGGTGAATGCTCAAACAGACATGACAGCTTTGCATCTCATTGGAACTATTTTGTCACATGGCTATATATTTTGTGGTGTATTACCAACACGGCTTGCCTTTCCAACTTTGTATGCTAGCCTTGTGGGTGTCAGTGTTAAACTACCTAGAGGTATCCTTTTTGGTTCATTTATTGATTATCTAACAACTGTGGAGCAAAACACTGTAAAGAGGTGCTTAGGTATAAAATCTAGTGCATTTTCAATTGACTTGCAAACCCAGCTGATTGCTATACTTGACCGATTTGGGTCAAGGAAGGTTCCTAAACCAGACACTTTGAGACAGTTACTGATTGGCGCTGCTGAGTATGAATTTCTACACAAGCCTCTGGCTGCAATTTCTTGTGTTAATGCTGGTATACCAAAACAGGAAGTACAGTTTTGGTCCAAGTATTCTGCTGATGACCTCTACACCATTTTTCAATGCCTCACTGCTTCACCTAGCAAAGTCCTGAGCCTTATTGAAGAGCCTGTTCTGTTGAATCCACGAGAAAAAAAAGTTTTTGAATGTTTACAGCAGTTTATCGGAAACGCATCCACTGAAGATGTTGGTGATTTCCTTTGATTTGTTACTGGAAGTAGTGTGTGTCCTACAAGGAAGATCCAGATTACATTTAACAGCCTTTCTGGTTACGCTCGTCGCCCTATTGCACATACATGTGGATTTAACCTTGAGATTTCAACTGAATACAGTAACTACCTACAATTTTATGAAGGCTGTTTTGACCAATAAAAATAGCTGGATAATGGATGCAATAACAGTTGCAAACAAGGCTGACACTCTTAACTAGCTATAGTTCTTTTACACTATGTGCTATTGTGTGTGTTAATTTACAGACTTTATTTAAACATCTGAATTTAGCTATATGTGTTTATATAGCATGTTATATGACGTTAGTCGTTTTTGATAACATCTCATGACAAATTCTACCATTAAAACAAGTGACTGCTCTGTTTGATTAAATGCTTTCTTGGTTCTAGCTAACGTGATGCATTACATAATAATGTGTATTGCAGAAAGAATAACTGCAGCTACAATTATGATTATGATTAAATACAGGTAAAGGCACAGCCAGTATACCCGATCAAACAATACTTATACAATGAAAAAGTACAACTACAGGGAAAGTTGTCATCATCACCTAGCATTATTTGTCCATATCAACATACAGAAAGTTGTTGAAGTAAGTTTCTTCACTTTAGGTGAGATATTACCACAAGTAGTGGTATGGAATGAACTTGAGACAGCAGTTAGCAGTTAAGCACTGCCACATAGGAAAACAAAATTGCTACACGGATCCAACCAGTCAGACACAATATATGACATTTTAAAGTTTGCAGTTTTCCCCATACATTGTCTATGTGGGGGTCAACAGTTGCCCCTTCTGGACAATCACATAGACAATGTAAGGGGAAACCACAGATTTCAAAATCTCAATCCCACAAATTATCCATGTGTTGCCCAGAAGGGGGCAGCTGTTGCCTCTTCCCATAGATAAATGTATGAAAGAACTACAAATGTATTATATCTCATGACCTACATATATTATAGTTATAACTATATGCTATCCTTTTAAAATTTGGAGACATTACTATAGACATTCAGGTTGCTAGGAGCAACTTTGTTATTATGACATTCATCCATTAGTGTCCCATATATAGACATTCAGGTTGCTAGGAGCAACTTTGTTATTATGACATTCATCCATTAGTGTCCTGCTGGATGGACTTCTTATATGCTATCCTATTGAAATTTGGAAATGTTACTTTAGACATTCATATCTACAAAATAATGTAAATTCGGGGCAACAGTACTTTACATGGCTAGAAGTCTGACCAATCTTGCTCTTACATTGTTTTGCTCACCAGCAGGCAGCCAGGCACTTTATTCTATAGTGTACTCATGCTACAAGGTGAGAGGAAGATGGAACTCATATGAGGTATGGGATTACCCATTTCAGTTATGAGTGTATACATTTTTTGACAACACATATGTATAATGCACGTTTTCAACTTCATTTCATTGTTACTGTTAGGCTTGTGCCAATTATTCTGGCATAATTTTGAGCATAATAGGTTAGCAAAAGCATCAAGCATTATGCCAGCATAATAGGACAGTTTTCAAGAATTTTAATTAAAATGCACAATGCGTGTGCCAAAAATATTGCAGGTATCCTGCTCTTTGGCTTACAGGTGACCAACTTAGGGGGTTTGGCTAATAATGCTTTATCAATATCTATTTAATAGGCCTGTGTCAGCATAATAAAAGCATAATAGGCTAAAGTGCTATGCCAGCATAATGCTGGTGAATATTTCAAAGTATGAAGTTTAACTCCTTGAATACAGATCTATACTCACTAATAAATCAGTCAGTGGAAAATGCAGGCTACAGTATAAAGCACTCAGATGCATTTTACATTCGATACTCTCTAATAGAACAGTCACTTTATAGTAAATACTCTAATAGAGCATTCACTGATGCCTATTTTGTTACAGATGGCGTGCCATACGAATACCACTAATACGGTCTGAGGGCGGGGAAAGGTCGGGGATAGTGGGAAAATTGATCGCTAAATTTCCCCGACATAGTGGGGATTTGTCTTCACTAAAGAAATTCACTCAGGCAGCAAAGGTGTATGCTTTCAGTTTAGGAAGGAGTGTCTCAGGTGCTAGCTATTACGTTCATACTAGAATCCACTCGAACTAACTCATCAGTATAGTAGACCAACGCCACACGACTGTACAAATCCTTTCCTAGCCCCAGTATTCCCGGGGTTTGCATCGCCAGTATTTCCCCAGTAGGTGGGGAATTGTAATTTTCAGTTTTGCAAATCCCCACTGCCCCCCCACCTCAGCCCGTATTAGTGGTAGTCGAGGATTACATTGATAGGTGCATATGAGTTGGAAGTATCCTTTTGTGTGGAACGTGATGCTGTAGTCCCACAATCGATTACATGCATTGTAGTTAGAGACTAGTATGGAGTGATTGCAGACTGATGTGCTATTATATATGCATACAGATAAGAGTTAATAACTGTAGCTAACCATGCCATGCACTTGATAACAGCAATTTGATGAATGCACGTATGAACCCACACAGATTGTTTACTGGACTAGGTGTACAGGTAAATGGGCTTACCCGGGCATCATGTATGGGCCTAGATACGCCCCTGGTAGTGCACAATATTAAATCACAGTAAAACAATAAGAAGTGCTATATCCCTACTGTGCATTTCCATTATGGTATCTTGAGCACAGTAGGGATATAACACTTCCTATTGTTTTACTGTGATTTAATATTGTGCACTACTCCAGCTTGTTTCAGTACTTTTTATCGATGTGTTATGGTCCCTACTCTAGTTGAAAATTCCAACTTTTTTCAGTGTACACCCTATGTGATCTATTTCTGATTGCTCGCATGATGTAATTGTGGCTGTGGAGCTTATTAATGATTGTTAAGACTACTTACATGGCCAGTGTACATATGTATAGTTAGCTATTGTGGACAGCATGCTTATGGTCCTAATACATAGGTATATAGTAGTATTCATGAGCACTTGATTATACGTTGCATGACACTTGAATACTGTATAATTATTTCAGACCTTTAAATGTATTTTAGTGCGTATGGCTCCACACTACTCTGATGCACAGAAAAATCCATGTACTGCCATTTCAAATTAGTTTCAAGTCCTACTAGCCAAAACTGATTTGTGACTTGGAAGACATTATTCGGAACACTGAACCTAACTGGTCACTCAGCTATCATTTGTGAGATTTTGGTGACTAGCACTGACAGTGTGGTACGTAATGTAAGTATGAAAAGAAGCCTAGTGCAAATTTGTGTTCTTTACAGGCATGCAAATAAACCCTCAGTAAGCAAGAATTGTCACTACAGTGCACCATAGCACAAGTAAAATTACTTGAGTTAAATTTTTTAACTTTGTTAATGCAAACTACATGTATTTTATAATATTTGTAAACATGCTGTACACTGGTTTGTGCCAAAAATGATTACAAGTTATGCGACGAAGGCAGGATAAGTATAATTCATCACCGCAAAACCCAAAGTACCACAATGAACCCAACCAGAAGCGATAGGACAGACCTGATATACATTATGTTATGCATTCAAAGCAATGCTTGAAATTTCACGTGAGTGAATGGTACCTGCACAAAATATCAGTGGAGAGGTTCTACAAGGTTCAAAATATTTCTGAATTCTATTGTGTCTGTACTTTGCAATGATGCAAAGAAAGACAAAACTATTGTGTCCAGCCAAAAAGAGATACTAACCAACCAGCTGGAAAGCTTCAGACTTAGAACTTACACGCAGTTCATTGGGACACAATGCACATTGTATCACAACAGTGTAGCATACCACAACAGTGTATACCAGGAAGCACACTTTCAGATACCAATCACATCAGAATAAAGATTATAACGAATCATTTCACTGCAGAAACCTGAGAGGCTAAGACTTACTAGGAGCATATACCAAAAAAATATAAGTGGATGACGTAACAAAGTAACCTACAGATGAAACATGTAACATATTCAAGCATTTGATCAACTTTAGCGCTATGCTATGATCTACAGTTTGTCCTAGTGCTTTTGTCTGTGGCTTATGTCAACACAGTGGGCTAATACTTGACAGTAGCCACTTTACACTGACTGACAATGTACAGACCATCTTTACCTGTGAACTTGAATGCTGTGTTTCTAATTGAAGCACACAAATAAGTATGGGTGATTACATAATGTGTATGTAGGGCTGCACTGATTCTAGTATTGGTATCGGGCTGATACTGCTGTTTTCATGAAGTATCGGAGTCGGCCATTATATTGTTGCAGATACCAATTCTTATCACGTGCACAGAGAATAAAATAACATATTGGTGCAGCCCTATGTGTAAGTTTGAGCGTGTATGCACAGTGTTGGGACAGTTACTTTTTACAACTAGTTACATATTACTTGCAACTGAACTATTACCCATTAAATAAAGTAACTATAATAATACTACATATTATATTACTTTGTGTCCACAGCCTTAAGCTGTCATGTGTGAAACTACCACCTTTTCACGTGACATGATTGTGTTGTTGGACAATGTGTAAATCTTGGTTGTAAGTAAGAAACTGGTGAATATGCTTCATTCAGTAGGCTTCATTACTCCATTGTGGCTAGGCATTATTCAGTGGATCACTAACAAGATTAGTAACTTCGTACTTGTAGTAATAATGTTACGTAATATTAGATTCGTTACAGTAACTGTATTACTTAGGTAACGCGTTACATTTGTGAGTAAAGTAACTTGGGTTATATTACCTCTCTATGGCGTATTTTGTTATATTACTTAGTTACCACAAAAGTAATAATATTACATAGTGTGTTACATAAGTAATGCGTTACTGCCAATACTGTGTATACATATGTTGTAGTGTACATGCTAGAGCAATACACAGGGGCGGATCCAGAGGGAGTTCAAAGGGTTCCATGGAACCCCCCTTTTGAAAGCTTCTCTTACATGAGATACTCTAATAGAGCATTTCAGATCGAGATACTCTAATAGAGCAGTCATAGAATAGGAGCAGTGTAGTAAGCTATGTATGCAGTTATAGATAAAGAAGTACAGTTGGTGAGGGAATCTATGGTGAGTGGCAGCTATTGTCAGTAGGTGATGACTTTTTTTTGTCTTCGACTTGCAGCTAGGCTGAAGTTGCAATTCCAGAGTGGAACCTCCCCTTTTAAAAAGTCTGGATGTGCTCCTGATGCAGAAAAACCATGCAATTACAAGTAAACAAAACAATAATTCATACACTGTAGTTTGTCGCAGTGAACAAAAAAATACAACTTTCCATGTATCTCCAAGGGCGTAGGAGACGGTGTGACAAGTGAGGCAAGAGCCTCACCACATTTTGATCCAATTTTTAGAAATATCTAGAAATCGTATTGCTAGTGTTGCGGAGCATAGCATACGCATGCTTTTAATTTAAACTAGAACACGCATCGGTAAGAACCGGTACGATTCAAAACTCAAGGACTGTTAGGTGATATAAGTAATCGTTTGAGGCAAGAAAGCCTTACACTTTACAGTCACGCACGAGTGTCATGTGAATGGTTTTCAATTAACACATAGCGTGATTACCAGGGAGGGATTCCCCAACTCAGCCAGGTGCGAGGCCGCCACATGTACAAGGATGTCATTGTCAAAACTGGCTGTTAAATGGTCGACTCCAATGATTAGAGTGGGAAAACCTCTGTACAAAGAGGAAAACACCCTTTGTTCTTGGAGATTTGTTTGTTATCCACACACACACACATACACACACTCGTGCAATAAAAAAACAACATGCATACATACAATAAAAAAGTTTTGTCTTCACTTCATACAGTAGCTACCTGAAAGACTCGAATTACGTAGATAAACAATATGGATTAGTTTATGGGTATGGTGGATCTCAAAACAGGGAACAGGGCACATCAGTTTGTCGCCACACAAACCACAGCCAAACTTAGTTCTCTTACGACCTGGGACCCAATATTTACACACAACACACTGCCCCTCGCTCGGAAACTCTATAGGATAATGCTGTCGATCAAACACAGCAGGTACTACTTCTCCACTACGCCTAGGCCTTCCCTTCTTTCCCCTTGAGCTGAAATTCCCTATAAGCTCTAAAGCCAAACTTTTCCTAAATTCTAAGTGGGACCTATACTGCTTCTTCTGTCACCCAGTCCTAGCTATTCCTGGGCAATGGTTTGGGCTGACAGACTCAAGAATGTAGGAATTTACCATGGACAAATAAAAAAACCCCAGAACATTCGCATGTACCACCTAGATTTTGATTTACGAGAACATGTGTGTGACCTACACAATTGATCAGCCAAGTCTACTCCTCCCATGTTCCGGTTGTAGAGATTAACTGACCGTGGACAGCTGAAGTCAGCTTGGCTGCCATCAGCTAGTTTCCGAGACACATAAGTAATGTCTGTGTGATCACAAATGGTGTCATTAAAACATCAATGCCTTGACCTGGGCCTTGTTATATTTCGGAAAATGTTTCCTATTTGACACCACAGTCCCGATGCAATACATTTTGAAATCCAATAGCTCAGCCAAGTGTGGGACTGGAAAAGACATTGTCAAAGTAAAGATGATAGTTTTTACCCCTTAATGGTTCAGAGAAATCTTTAAATACCCTTGCCCCAAATTCTTTTCCGTGGTCTGGCCTACCTTTCCCATATATACTTGGAAGCTACATGTATACCCGTTTTTGCTATCACACCTACACCACACTTTAAAACCTCGCTTGATTGGCTTTTTGGGCATGAATTGCTTCAGAGATTCCTAGGGAGCCACTTTCACTAGAACTGCTGTAGCTACTACCCCCACCACTCTCACCTATGATCTCATTCCCTCCAGCACTTTCGGTCAATGCAGACAGCCTAAAAGGAATACATTATCAACAAGTCAAACTGTTCAGTGACATACCAGTATTCTACCATCACCACTCTCCGACACTCGACCACTTCCAGTCGAGCATTCTTCTTGTACCTATAAATACAATTACAGTGAATAGCTGAAGTGTGACATACATCACATCAGTAGCTTCCACAGTCTCCTGATCATCCACTTCAGTTAGGCTACCTTTGGGTGGTGGAATCTGTCCAATGTTGTTGTTGTCATCATTCTCATCATCCGATGGTGGAGGTTCCCAGTCTTGGAGACCTTACCAGTACTAAAAATGGCTGCCATATAAATATTCCCTTGCCAAAGAAGTACAAATAATCTTAGAAGAAACTAATACAACCATAGTTTTGGGGTAAATATTTGCATTTTGAATTATTAAAAAAGAACAAAAAGAAAGTGTTTATAAGCACAAAGGCGAAAGAATACCTGATACTCCTCAATATAGTCTAGAAAACCTTCTAGGCCTTCGTGTTCTTCTTCACCACCGTCGTATTTGTGTTCTTCTTCACCAGCGTCGTAATCATCACTGGCCTCACGGTTTTCATCTTGTTCGGCTTCTTCATCCAAATCATTCCAGTCACTATCGTCGTCCAGCATAGCAGCGACTTCTTTCGCTCATAACTTCGCCATACTTCATCCAGTTTTCATGCTTTAAAGACAATTAGAATCGTGAAACCATGGCGAGCAGCTGGGCAGTAATGGTTCATCAATCGGATATTCTCCGCAGACGTTATGTAATAGTTAGACTTCAGACCACAGGGGTCTAAGTAATTTAGTAACCCTCAGGCCCTGTAGTAGCGCCTTCGCTTCGCTCAGGCGCCACGACACAGGGCCATCGGGTTACTAAATTACTTAGACCCCTGTGGTCTGAAGTCTAAGTTATTTAGACCCTTTATGTAGTTGTTGTACCTTAACATTGTTGACAGCTGCTTGTAACAGAGAAATGTAGCGTTCATTAGTAGAAACAAGCCATTACTCCACCCGTTACAGGTTTAAAATTAATTTTCAGGTGGCAATGCGTTGCCAATGCTACCAGTCCGGGGGTGCGCGTAATAAACATGAAAAGGGTCTAAGTAAACATGCAAGGGTCTAAGTAAACATGAAAAGGGTCTAAGTAACTTAGACACCTCCAAAATCCACCAAATTCACCACCAAAAGGGTCTAAGTAACTTAGACACCTCCAAAATCCACCAAATTCAGCACCAAAAGGGTCTAAGCCTCTTTAAACGCGCATGTATATTTGCACCACTACAATGGCTTTTCGGTAACAGCAGTTTTACGCATTATGTATTTAATTGGGATAACAAAGGGTTAAAAAAAGATGCATGATAACAAGACTACAAACACTATTTAAAATATTACACAATGACTATGCACTCGAAATCCCACACCACTATCTCCACCAAACAAGACACACCAGACATTATCACCCCCAACACTTCATTATTCCAAATTCATCTACTGTAACGTATCAACAGAGCTTCTACTCAAGAACAATTAATGAATGGAACAACTTACCCACTGCAATAATTGATCATGATGATTTAAACTTATTTACTAATAAGTTACTAACATTACTATAGACTCTTAATCATTGTAGCTAGCTAACCACACTTATTGTATGTAATGCACCACAATTACTGTATGTAATCTGCTACAGTAATTGTACGTCGTAAACTACTTTGTGATTCCTTTTAATGCACATTTAGCACAATGTCATAGAGTTGTAATTAAGCATACCTATTTACTCACACACACAACACATACACCTGCTGTGCCATATCAAAACTGTAGTGGACAACAGTATCATTGCTGAGTGGTGGAATCCTCATGCCTGGTAAAGGTGGTAAACTCTCCATCTGGAGAATACAGCTTCAATACGATTTCTTTACTCTTCTCACAGATATTCTTGTAGTAAGGGGGCATCTCCAAACTGATTTTGGTACGCTTAATGTCATAATGACGCTAACTTCAGACCCCCCTCCTTAGCGCCACATTATGAAAACAATGCATTGGCAATAGAAGCACAAAACGTTACATTGTTTACCTGAAAACATAGTCTACAAATAGTATAGCTGTTTAATCACGTCACTTTCTCTGTTCTATAGCTGTTTACACTATAACTGCTTTGATAAAAATAATAACGTCATGGGCTGAACCCCCCCTACCCCCTTAACGTCATTATGACGTTAAGCGTACCAAAATCAGTTTGGAGATGCCCCCTAAGACCGCTCAGTTGTCACTAATAGAATGTGGTCTTCAGCTGCCTTAAGTGCCTAGGTAAATTAATAGTACTCTAAATGTATTGTTTATGCATGACTAGAATGTGACACAAACTGTTTTGACAACTGCTAGCTAACCTGTGATTTGTGTCTAAGCGACATGTTTGCTGCCTTTAGGAGCAGAGTCCCATTTTGCTGGCATGCATGTCCAGCAAAGGTCACTCATTGGTTTTCCAACCTTTAGGTAACAACGAATGCCAGTATGTGCAGAATGTAGTGTATGCAACTTCTTTGATTCCACTAGTAAGGCAGCATGACTTGTATAGCCTCCAAATAGTCCATAAACGTGAAAAATTCTTTCAAAATTTTTTATGATTCCCTTTTAATGCACACTTATAGAATTGTAATTATCCTGCAAGTGTTTATGTACTGTAGCATACGAATAACTTGTATCAAATGTGTGTCATTTTACAGCACCTTCTTACTGCGACTTGATGGGAGCAACTTGGTGTCATCACGTTTATGGCCAGGAACACATCCAGGAAGTAGCAGAGATGCCAACCTCTGAACAATTTTAGGAGTGAGACCTCAAACACTACCAGCAGTGTGGACACCCTGTTTATAGCTATGTTGCCTGTTACATGACAAATGAAGAAGCACCTTTGTAAGCAATCCAACCAATAAGGAAATATGGACTATTCCCATTAAAAACACAGGGAAGCCACTACTTGCACTGCTACAAATCAACACCTTGAGCTGTCATTGAAGAGAAATGGGATACAATGACACAAGGAGGACATAGGTATGCTGATTGTGTACCACAATGACATCGCAAACACTTTAAATGGCACAAATTATGACAGACTTTATACAGGTACTACTTAATTGGTTATGCTTTTGCAGCATTGCTTTAGAGGTTTACAATTGATAAAAGTAGATTCTTATCATTGTTACATTGAAGTTCAGCTTGTCATTCTTTATCATTCATAGCATCATGTTTTTCCTTCTACATCACCAATCTGTAGCAAATGAAATGCTAAATATCTGAATGTGCCCACATTTGTTATGTCTGTGCTTCTACAATGAACCTGTCTAGTGGCTACCACTATAGAATGAACACTATTAAGAGGTTCACTAGATATATATTTGTGTGTGTCTGTGTGTGTGTGTGTGACCGGATCTGCGAAAACCAGACATAATGGCGCAAGCCTAATTTTTCACTGTAAGCCATTAATTGCAATGGGTAAAAATATTTGTGTAACTGAAAAAAATTGTAAATTTTTAAATGGTTCTTTGTTCCTTGTGTAGAAAGGTTTCAATGATAAAAACATGTATATCATCTTATTCACCTATTCAAGAGGAGTTCAAAAGTCTTTTGTTTCATTGCAGTGGACTAAAGGATACATTAATTAAGGGTATTTGTTTATGTCACGTTGAAGGAGTCATACGTGATTTTTATGGCCTGCGTCAAAGTATTTAGCACATTTGGTGTCAATTGGTAATCACAGTCTATTAAATGAAAACCATGAACCTTGATTCAGTGGAGGTTGGATGCACTTTAAGCACCACTAAAACAAATTACACAAAATTCATTTTGTTGAGGGGGTTAATACATCGTGATCTGAGAATCATCTCATGTTTTGCAATAGAATATGTACATGAAGACTGGTGAAGTAGTATACACCAAACCACAAGTTATTGATTTCACCCAGAATTCAAGCACTAATTACAAAACAAAGTACATTGCCTTGAAGCTTACATGAAGGACGATCTGAACATGTAACGATCCCCAGTGATCCCACCGTTTTTCAGTTGAGTATTGCGACTATTGAGGGTCATGTGAAATACCAAATCAAAGAATGCAATTAAGGGTATATAGTTCACGTGAAATGCATCCAACCTCCTCTGGTATCTCTTCATCTGAATAGGAATTTGTAACTTAAAGTTGTCCCCAGGGTGGATGATTTGTAGATTCTACCCCTTTTGTGGGAAGTTTGGTGTAACATTTATATGAACATATAAGATATATTGTTAAGTAACCATGAGGTGTGTCCTTGGTGTGGGGTTTAAATGAGTGTGTGTATATGCTATTCAAATATATATGTACATATATACAAGAGCCCGAATTATCATGGTCTGTAATGGAAAAATGGTCCAATGTAAAATGTCTCACTGGACCATATTTAGCAACCATAATTGAACCACCCTGACCACTTTTTGTCCCCCAAAACTGGTCTGGCCTGGGCCACATTTTGTCTTTCAGGTACGATTCTGTCCTCACATACCTATACTGCAATCAGTAAAGCCAAAGATTTGGGCATTATGTGATTTATCACCATGCCAAAATAAACACCTACAAGATCTGCCTTCTGTGGTTGGCTATTAAAATATGCAGGATAACTGCACTATGTAATGACATATTCCAATAGGACTGAAACAATCATGGTTTTCTAGTATTCAAGTATACTCTAGAGTTAACAGTCGAGTACTCACAAACAGGGGCGGATCCAGGAGTTAGCGAGGGGAGGGGCACAAACAGGCTAAATTGTAGATGGTTGTAGAGAGCAGATTCTCTTATAATTTTAAGTAGCAATGATCACTCCTTAGTAGGTTGATTTTTGTCACCATTGCACAAATACTAGCTACTTGTAGTCATACCCATGTGACATGCTTGATACTCACTTTTAGCAGTTTACAGCTTTTCAAGTAACAACAATGATGCACACACTGTATTATATATAGTGCTGATGTTAGTGTTCTTGGCAAGAAATTATGCCGATCAAACTGTGTAGCCTTCAGTATTTCTCTTCCTGATGTCAAATGCATCATGTAAGCTGGGTCATGTGATCTTAACAAGTACTTGAGTACCAATGTTACTATCCAAGTACCAAATCCTTAACGATTACTCAAGTATTTGCAGTATTTGTTTCAGCCCTATACGTAGATTCCAATAACCTTCCTCGATTTAATTATGCATTTATTATGCTGCTAGCTAGCTAGCTCAAAGACTAAAGACCAATTTTTGGACAAGTAAATTTATACAGCCAGACTATTTTTGTATCTATCCAAACATTTCATTACAGAACTCTGTTTTGATAGTTGTTCTGATTGTGGACAATGTCTTGATTATCAAAGTGTCCTTACTAGTGAGGTATTCTGATTTTAGTGGTCTAAATGTGTGTACACTAATACAAATGGGACCATGGACAAGTGTTCTGATTATCAAGGTGTCCTCAATTCTGTGATGTACTTGTATCAGTCTTACCTCATAACAATTTCACTTTATGATTTTATGTTGCTCCTGGTATTATTGCTTGTCAGGCTCCACTGCATGTGACTAATTGTAATTACATTTATGTCACTTTATTTAGCATCTTGTAGTTGTGAATGAGCCAAATTATTATCAGATTTAGTATGTACGTTGTCTTCCAGGACTACACACTCTGTCAGCCAGAAAGACTTTCTCACTACTTAGATGTCAATAAAGGAACTCTTGGAGACAGGTGGCCAGGGTGCAAGCCACAAATGGAAGCCAGACTGCTAACAAAGCTTTAGCAACCATCATACAACAAATGTGCTAAGTGGTGTGAAGTCTAGAACTGGTCACTAGTGTCTATACCAGGACACTGGTAGAATACTATGTATATAGGTTATGCACTAAGGACAGTGCACTGGTGTCTAGAACAGTTGCATTGATGGTATAAATGAAAATCTTTTGTTGGTTGTACCATGTATAATGAGACATATTGTAGGCTTAGATGTATGACGCAACAAACCACAAACCAGTGAATATTAAATGACTGCTTAACATGGAATGTTACAGCTGTGACCAAACTTTATGTACATATATTGTTTTGCTATGTGCTTTGCTAGACTCACCAGCCAGTCTATATTGTTTCTTTTGTCATTTTGTCAGAAAAAAAGACAGTTTGGTAACATTGTTCAAGCTTTTGATGACTGGAATTGAGTGGTTAACCTCAAACCTTGCAAGCTGAACCTCAATCTACTAAGTGCTGCCAGAAGAAATCATATGAGCACATAACTGAGGGTACAATGACCATTGTACAATAGTCAACATTTATCTATTGGCCATGTTACCAGACTCTCTGTCAACCAAAAATACAGGCTGGTTAGTGAGAGTAGTATTTTGCCTGTCACATTTAAAAGCAGAGATATATGTGTAAATGGCTTATAGAGTGCAGCTATAGAATGATTTGTTTGAAAGCCCCTAACCATTGTCAAACTTGACATGTGTCTTCCAGAACCAACACTTTCTTATATTAATCACAGAAAACTCTTTTGTAAACAGGTGTCTATACTTAGGTGTGCAAACCACAAGACAAAGCTTTGGAAACCAGACCACTAGTGAAACCACTAAAGGTATAAATCAAAAATCATTTGCAGATTGTACCTGACACCTGGTGCTGTATAGATGTTAACAAGTAACTCCATTATACAGTGTTTACACTAGCCCAAAATACGCAGGCATGGTTCTGTATACATGTTTTGCAACAGGCAACATGTGTGACACTAACTATGAGTATGCATATACCCCCACACATGATGACCACAACTGGTTTCAACTTATTAAGGCTTCTACAGGTTATAGATTACCTGCAGGTACAACAATAAAGAAATAAATAATTATATTGGTAGCCATGTTATTTCAATCATGCAGCTGATGCATTTCCATTCACACTATATTCTTAGGGATCATCTATATTGCTATCAGGATTTTCATAAGTATATGTACAGAGAGTAATGTGTACAATATCTGTCTATATATGATATCCTCCAAAACAATCATTCAGGTTTCAGCTGCAACCCAGCTAACATTAACCAAGCACTACATACAGTACTATATCGTTATTACTTCACATGATTTTGCTAAGACCAACATTTTCAAAAAGCGTACAGGTGAATTTACTTTCTCACTCTATCATGCCCTATGTATTAGTTGTGAAAATAATGGATGGTTCATTATAAATCATGATAAGCATTTTAGAATAATGAGTATTATTGTCAACAGAATTGGAAAGCTATACTGCATTACAAAAACTATGATTACAAAAATTATTAAGTTTACAAAACAATATTTTCTTTACCTAAAGTAATTCTTAACATCTCTTTAAATCCCTTACTTTTAGGTACAAGTTTGCCTTTACTGTTGATTGTATATCTGTTGTCAATGTCTTTAATAATATGCAGTCTACATCTAATTGGATATACTATGCGGCGCCCTCTTCTTGTATCTCCTATTTTTCTGTAGTTATAATCCCAACCATCCATAAAATATTCACTACGAAAATCATCCTTATTTAACACTAACTTATTACTAAACAACATTCTATATACATCATGAAAAAAAGAAATAGTAAAAACCCTGTCTATACTTACACCTTTCGCTAAACACCTATCTAATCGAGACGTTAACGTATGTACTTCATGCCTGACTATTCTGTCAGACATAATTGGGTTGTCATATGAGCTATAAAGAGAGGAAGTATACTATTTTACAAGGTAAAAGCAGTAGCTTGCTAACCTGAGCACAGAAGGAGTTACATGTGTGGATGGCACCCATGATGCAGTGTGGACAGGAAAGCCGGTCCATGTCACCAGCATTTGCTCTTCCCCCTCAAATTCGAAAAAATTAACATGCTGTATAGTGTATGCACAGGAGGAGGGGTTACTCACTTTAACTACTCTTTTAGCTACTGCACGTTCCACCTCGTATATGTCATCCTGCACAAGTAGGTGTTTAGGCTATACCAAACATATATACAGGGGCTCCATAACCCACCTCATCACTGCTGTCTTCGTGTGCAAGCCGGCGATAATAACCGCTATCGTTGCTGGCAGTAGTTCTTGACTGACGACTATATTCCATAATGATCCAGTAGTGAATAGATAGTTTATAAACGTCTCAAAGAAGCTGTCAAGACTGTCAGAGGTCAGCTATAATTATATTCACAAGCAAGTGTGGTGTCTATAATGCAATAATGCCATGCGGAGGTCTGTAAGGAGAAACCTTGTATTGTACTATGTTCCGATTGGCTGTAGTTTCAGTACATTTCATTGGTTGTTTTCATTGATCCTAGTATACGTAAATAACCCAACAGCTATCTGTATTCCATATGCATTATAAATATACTATGATACACGATTGTGGAAGGAAATAACCGGAGGAACTAAATTTTAAGGTCGCAATTAGCTATGAGTGTGTCACTGCAGATTATACGCCATCCTTAAGGCTTTACTTGCTCCCATTACATGCACACACCAAAAAGGCGGGAGACCACAAGCGCTATAAAAGTCCTAACATCACTCCACTGCACCACTTAGCTAGCTAGCTACAAATACGAAGTTAGTGAAAGGTGATGTCGGACTCCTTGAAGAAACTGAAAGCGGTGAACGTGGAAATCCAGCGATTGGAGATTGAAGTTGTAGACCCATCCACCAATCCACACTGTGGTGCACGAGCAAATGAAGCAGTGGCCTCCTTGATTGTTCCGAACAAGTTATTTTTGCTATGGGATAGCAAAATTGAGCTGCAGAAGAGGATCGGCGCTACGATTTCTAAACTCTCAGACATGCTAAACTGTCGAATTAAGGCGGGTTACAATGCAGTTGTCATTAAGAGCTCTGGAGAATCTTTTGAGAAAAGGCTAATTACAAATTCACAAAGGTAGAGTTGCAAAGTTCAAGTAAGCATACGTAGTTACATAATACCTCTAGATTTTTGAGAAAGTATCGGGATAGGACAAAAGGTTCTAACTACCGTGATAAGATGTTAAGCAATAGTACTAACATGTTATTGTATGAGGAAGAGGCTATGCAAAAACCAACATTTAAAACACATTTGAATTATACAGGTGAGCAATAAATAATACATGCTCGCATATAAAAAGTAAACTGATATAGTTTGTTACATTAACTCAATTGGATCACAGGAAAATTCTACACTGACGTCCAGGATTGTCAACAAAGGAGACGCCGGGCGGACATCCGAGATGATCTACAGTATAGCTTTGGTCCAGCTTTAGCTGGGATAGGGCTTTTCCTAAAATCTGTTGAATTGATCTCTGAAGAGCCAACAGATACTTTCAAGCTACATGTCGACAAGGAAAACAATGAAGAAGGTCAACACCGAGATCAACATATTGATACACTGACATACCTCCTAATAAAGCATGGTGTATCCATGGAGTTTTATCATGAAATGTCCATGCGATTTAAAGACCTTTCAAGATCCTACAAGGTGAATGGGTGAAATATTATGACACAATTCTACTATTATTTATACATTACAGTTGAAAAAGTTCAAGAAGAATATCAAGGTGCCCGATATCACTAAAACACCTGGGACATTTGATGGAGCGCAGTTCAGTTTCAAGGATATTCTTGAAACAATGGCCAAGAAAGAGGTACAACATACACAAACACATCACCTTTTAAACCATAATAGAAGTAGAAAAATTCAAAATCCCATGTACAGATCGAGGAAAATAAGAATTACTACAATGATAACATCATAATGGTCAAAGTGTCTGGCGATGGGGCGAAATACAGCCGAACTTCCAGCTTCTGCTTATTATCATTTACTTTCATTCGGGATGGAAGCAAACTCAGTGTCTTAGGTAATCATCATACCTTGGTGGACATAAAATAATTGTATGATGCTGAATAGACGTGCATTCCATAGCAGCTATAAAAGCTCACGAAAGCTATGAAGCCTTTCGTGATGGATTTGCAGATGTATTTGCATCCATCAATCAACTGATTGCAAGTCCGCAAATAACAGTCGATGGAAAGAATTACAGAGTGAAGATTGTATTCTGTGCTGACTACAAGGTGCATATAGGACTGTGATAAAATGTGTAATTGCTTTTTCTCATAGTTCCTATTGCTTATGATGGGAATGAAAGCAGCAAATTCCAAACATTCCTGCATATGGTGTACCATCAGTGAAAGCAATAGGTAAGCATGTGTATATACAGTAATATCTCACTGTTTATGTTCATTTGCTAACCCAAAATTTTATAAGTAGGGTCAAAACAAATACTGAAATACCCATAAGGTATTCAGATAGTAAAATAGGTGCTTGAGTACTTGTAAGATCACACGATTCATGTTTACATGATATACGTAATTAATACACCTCACATTATCGCTGTTACCAAATACTACAAATCCATTATTTTTTCAGTCCTTTTAAAGCATAATTTTGTATAGCCATTACAAGGGAATGGAATTTTCTATTACTTATACTTGCATATATATTTAACCCTGTCATGTTTACTCTCATGTTAACCCTTACAGGCATGATATGAGTAAAACAGCCGAGAAACGGACCTTACAGTCCATAAAAACCAGTGCCACAAATGGAGAATTGGGATGTAAAAATGCACCCCTACTCAATCTGGAGCCTGATGACATTATTTGTGATGAGCTCCATCTATTGCTGAGGGTGATGGATATTCTCATCCAGGCTTTGATAAATACTGCTAAAGCTTATGATGCCAATGAGGCACATAGACTTGGGCAGCGCAGTATCAAAGCGACGGAGGGGCCATTGATCCAGAGCCTTGTGAAGACAATCAGTGAGTGTGGGGTGCATTTTTATGTTTGGGAGGACAAAAAGGAAGACGAACTACAGTGGCCATCTATAATGGGACCTGCTAAGAAAAAACTTCTAAAATACTTGCCACCAGAGATGGACAAGTGCCAGCCATCAGGCATGGTAACAGACATTAAAACTCTGGAATGTAAGTATCATCTGTTATGTAATAACCACTTACCTTAATTGATTAGGATTTCAGTACTATCTATTCAAATATATCATCTCGCACACCATCATATACTTCTGATCAGCTACAAGGACAGGTACAGTAAGTGGACACATGCAAATGTTTATGATTGTGTGCACATTTTTTATTAGGGAATAAAATGGATACAGTCATTTACAGACTTTAGTAAAAACCATCCATCTTCTGATGGCTATGACCCTGAAAAGGTTTTGCCATACATGCATCTGATGGTGAAACATGTCCCGACAATGATGGGAATATATGGTAATATTAAACAATTTTCATGCCAAGGTATACTACCTACTGATAGAATTATATGCATACCAGTAAATTACAGCGGTTGAAAAAAAGAATGATGATGCTAAGAAGACATTTTTTCATGGCAGTAATAAATGGGACCCAGCCACTGATATGTTGAAGAGAGTGTATGTTTACTGTTATCATTCCTAATATGGACTATAGAACAACATTCTTTGGTCAATTAAAGAAGCCATGTGACGCTCTATGCTTTTTGGATTTTATCTTCTGTGTTGCAAGAAGTAATAAATCCCCTGTAACATGGCAGCTGCAATTCAACCTTTCACATGTTTGCATTATATCTAACCTAAGCTAATTTGACTTTGAAGTTTGAATAGTGGGTAGTCAGCAATGTGCTGGTAACACCTAGGGGCACAGCCCAAAAGATGCATGCAATCTCGTAATATGTACATAAGTAAGTATCAGTACAGTTATAGGAAATTTCCCTGAAAAGTGGTAATTGAAAAGACTGCTCACTGCTGGCCAACTCGCCACAATCGTTGTACACTAGTATGGGTTAGCTGATCCATATAGTGTAGTACACTTTGGGAGTGTTTGCAAATCCTCTAAAATTTTAACATTGCTCAACCTATTAAAAAATTTGTCCTTCCAAATGTTTATGCTATATATACTATACAGTGTGCAATATGTATATTACTGGACAACTGTGTGAGTGTTGTGTTGTGTGTGTGTACAATACACAGGTGTATTTTGGTGGTATTCCTCACATTCGTAGTGCACCACACACACACACACACACGCACACACACACACACGCACACACACTACTCAAACACTAGCACGCACACACACTAAAAAAAAACATAAAGACTGTATACTACACAAACACATGCTCCAACACATACTACAGACTCAACTCAAACTACAGCATGTATTTGCACACTAGAACACAAGCATATGCACATATTCTTATGGAAATTTAATTTTGTGTTGTCACTATCTTTATGTAGGTGTGATAGGGTTGTGTATTACAATACGAAGTTGTTCCCTGAAAAGCATTTCAAATGCTGGAACAACTTTATATTTGTGGTGAACAAGCCTGATTTGTTCAAGCATACATATCTTTAGACGAAGAACTTTCAATGATCTGAATGAAAAGACATGTGTTTGCCCCTTTCTGACCCATGGACATCACCCGTCTACAATCATATTGTCGGCTCATTATTGTGTCCCTTGAATGAAGAGGATAATCCAGCTGTGATCACATCATCCATGTATATCATTGACTGTGCACATGCATAATGTATATATGTTCAACAGAAATTATTTTGATTGGTAAACACTACATATACACTCATGAGTTACAATGTACATCGATATCAATCTACATGTGCTAACGTAACGGTGTTGTTAGCAAAATTAAGCTGTATGGCTTCACACAAACAAGGCAATAGTGCTTGAATGACTTGAATGTTGTTACGTGACGACCGTGATGATTTCCCTTTTTTACCCAGCAGCTATAGCTAACTGTACATCTTACTAATAGATGTAAATCGATCATTACCTAATTGGCTCATATGGCTTCCAGAATATCCAAATCATAAGACAGGTGGTTAAGTTGACTTAATCGTTGAAGCCGCTACAATATCACTGCAGAGAAATGCCGATGGTTTAATTATGTGACCACGCAATCATGGCAACACCCTGCCATATCATTAATGAGGGTGTGGCATACCTATTTAAAGTGGGATAGTCAAGTTTCATTGAAAGACTACCTAGTAGAATGAAGCATTACAAAAATATCATGACTTTTTTACGAAATTCATATCTCGATGAGGAACTTTACATTGTCCTCGATTCTTTTATACATATGTAGGCATAGAGTATCACTATCCATCACTTAAGTTTCATGTCTTGAGACGGCCAGTAAGTATAGGATTATGAAGTGGAATATTTGAAAATTGAGGTTTGTAGTTTGACCATGAGACACGCCCCATTATTAATTTCACACTTTGTAAACATTTTTGGTGACCTTTGTGACATTTTCCACTATTTATAACATCAAAAAAAAAGTTTAACAGGCTTCTGTTCTGATTTATAAAATTTGGTGGATCTCGGCAGGGGCACACCCACCAGCCTCAAATTTTACATAAAAAGGTGTCTTTCAAGGTAGGTAATGGTTTAATATGTGAAGAAACATTGTACATCTCAAAGTGTCCATGTTTATCTGTGTGGGTATACTATTCAATTACAGTACGTGGCATTAACAATGCTGAAGTACAATAGCCATAGGTTATACATACAGTACTAGCTTATATGAGCAAGCTCTTTGTTTGGCTCAACGTCATAATGAGACCACCCATTATGTACACAAGATCACCCATCATGACTTTGTATGCATTGCACTGTGAAAATACTTGTGTGTTTGTTTTACATCTGTGCATCTTTGGGTTTTCTGTCATCATTGAAAATACTAAAGGGAAAACACATGTAACCTTTAAAGTGAAATTATGTGTTACCTCATCATTCAGACCTAGGTAGATGTCTGCCATGACTTCCTTAAAGAACAGATTGTCTGGAAACTCAGCATTTAATTCTTGCTGTGCAATGTATGAGTGGAAGCCACCCAATACTTCATATTGATATGCATTCTTTAGTTGCGGATTAAAGTGTAGTACTTCTTGACAAAGTACCACCATGGTAGCACGGCCTGGTGCAGCTGGATCCTTCTTCATTTGGTCCTTTAAATTCTTAATCATACAGTACGATAGTAACTGTATAGTAGGGACCACAAAGGAGTAGGCGTGGCCCATGAAATAATATCACCGAAAAACCAGCCTCGATTTTCCATTACGACGATGAGGCAGTATTGGTGAGGTAAAATTAAGCCCAAACAAGTGTTTAGATCGACCCGAAACGCTTTCAACAAGTTGCTATGGAATTTAAAAAAAATTTTATTCAACGGAATTTTCTACTGACTGACTGAGTAACTGACTGACTGATGCCTTCAGACTAGCGTACCGCAATAACGGCTAAGGCTACAGGGTTGATTTTTTTACTGTTCGATGTCGCTTCGGCCCGACAGGTGCCTTTTGGCATACCGCAGTATGTGCAATGCATTCTTCATGGACTTACCAGTGTCCTCCTTTGTGTCCCATTCATCTTTGCTGACAGGGAAAGGTGTCAATTTGGTGCGAGCACATGATGGCTTCCCTTCGAAACGGAAATCGTCCATATTTTTCATCGCGGCTATTTCGATTGCAGAGGTGCTTTTCAAACAGTTCTAGATTCGTACTGCTGTGTAACGGGTTGAACATAGCCTACAGCGAAGCGTAATGGATACTTCACTTTTCAGACGATAATTAATATGATTGGGGCGCGGCACGATTTCTTTGTTTTGGTATGTGTGGATTGTAGAGGTGCTTTTCGAACAGTTCTTGATTCGAAATGCTGTGTAACGGGTTGAACATAGCTGACAACGAAGCGTAATGGATACTTCACTTTTGAGACGATAATTGATATAGCCGGGGCGCGCGGTGCCTTTTCAGATGCAGTATGCGTGGGTTCACCAGTCATAATAAAATTATTTACAAAAAAGTTAACAAACAAGTACACGAAAAAATTAGGAATTTTCAACTAGAGTAGGGACCACAGCACATCGATAAAAAGTACTGAAACAAGTTGGAGTAGTCCATGATATTAAATCACTGTAAAATAATAAGTAGGGATATAACACTTCTTATTGTTTTACAGTGATTTAATAACATGAACTACTCCAACTTGTTTCAGTACTTTTTATCGATGTGCTATGGTCCCTACTCTAGTTGAAAATTCCTAATTTTTTCGTGTACTTGTCAAGATAAGATCAGGACTGTATAATAAACGTGACTCTTTAGGAGGCTTGTACAGCTGTTTGATTGAAAGCTCCTGGTACTTAACATAACATACAAGTTTCATGATGTATCAAATTTGTAACAAGAGTTATTCAACAGCATTATGTGACACTAGAGTTAACTTCTGACCTCCCAATTCTCAAAACTGCACTTAGTATACTGCCCTTACAGGTAAATCTTGACCTCATCAATACCAATTAACAATTTTCTGTTCACAACAGATCAAAGTGTAATTAATTAACCAGTAAACTGGTGCATTAACTTGTTCTAAACTGTGTAAAAAGTATGTTCATTGGAAAAAGTGACGATGCACCATTTTAGTGGAATAACATGTAATCATAAAGTAATTGGAAAAAAGTTGAACTTTTAATCAGAGAAATGCGTTGCAACATGCTGCAAACGATACCTGCTTTAAATAGACCGCTCTAAACAACACATTAGGCACAGATATATTTTCTCTATATTTTCTCAACTGTTTTATAGTCTGTCTATCGTATTATACTGGCTTAGAAAATTATTGCAGCAAAATCTCAGAGCTGCTCTTTAATATTCTTTGCATATGAACAGGTTGCATCCACCTTTAGCCTACAAGGCCTACTAGCGTGTTTTTCAGTTGTGGAACCAAAAAAAAGCCAGTCTCGGAAGTTTGTGGGAAGTCACTACGCCCAGTGTTAACCTTGAAAACGAAACCCACCTTCTAGCCAAAGCTTACCTCAGAGAAATTCATTAAAGGCTTTGTTTAGCCTTAATTTCTTGTAAACAGGCTGATTTTAATACTTATTGTGCTTTGCTCAAGTGGACGAAGAAAGATAGATTGATAATACACACAGTTTTTGGAAAACTAAACACGTGCATAGTCTAAAAAATTCTGTATGGCATTCTATTTAATGCTTTCTACACTACCTTACACATTTCTACCCTTCTATAGGATCTTTCTAAGATTTGAAGCGGGACATCTGTACATTTTATCCCTTCCGGTTCTACGTACATATGTATTTTACCATAACACAGTCTATTAAATGGGATTCCACTGTGACAATTCCAATCAGGTGCACAAAGTTTATGCTTTAATTAAAGCGACTTACCCTGCTTGAAATTTTCAATGCCTTCATCTATAGTCTGTGGTATATTCTTTAGGCACTTTGCCTTAGGATCATTTTCAATTCGACCTTCTGTAGACCTTCTTCGGCCATTAGATTCCTGGACTGCATGAACAGCTGGTGGACTTGTTTGTATCAATGGAGCAGTAGGAGTAGTTGGCAATTCTCTAGATGGAGTATACCCACAATTGTCAATATCAGATAGGGGCTGTCTCAAAGATGACCTCAATGTGCTCCAAACATCTACAAATGCTTCTGCTGTACTAACGGTGAATTTCATTGAGATAGCATTCTTATCCATTTCAAAGCTCTGCAGCCCAAGCCACAGCTTGCCATTGTCACATCTGAACTGCAATAAACATAGTTTACGACAATACTCTGAAGTAGCTACCGCATATGCTCACCACCATTCCTTCATGTATATGCTTCTCTTTGTCTCCAACAGACACTGAAGTTATTTTGCCAAGAGTTTTAGAGGCGTTAGGCTTCTTGATGAGAATTCTGTCTTCATGCTTAAGCACATATCCATCGCTATCTTCTTCAGTGGAGTCATCTCGCACTAGTAGCTACCGCTGCGTGCCTGGACTGCTTGAACACGTGGTGATTTAGGGATTTGTAATAGCCCCTAGTGGTCTTCTCTGTCACGCCGACCATCTTATCAATGCTTGCTTTGAGCATTTCCAACGTTAGTAACCAAAACATCATTAATCCGTTATTTCTAAATTTAAATTTTGCCTCGTGCGGCGGGGTAGACTACCACCTCGAATCAGAAACACGACAAAATGGTGGTCGTAGATTGTCAATGTGTGCAGCAGGAAGCGGCCTACGACAACCTAGTTCAGTAGTCTCCTTTCAGCTAAAAACCAGCTGCTGCCAGTTTGTCTATATGGATCGCCGGTGGTCTTGCATACTCACAGAGGAGGTACGACACACTCACTTGAGCACATGGGATTTGTACAGAGTAATAAAAACCTACCCTTCGTATCAGCAACCAGCTGGTCATTTAAAGTTCAAGTCACCTACACAGGTCAACACATTCGGTATCTAATAGCAACCAGCTTATCACAGTCAACTATAAAGATCCAGTCACCTACACGGTCAACACATTCGGTATCTAATAGCAACCAGCTTATCACAGTCAACTATAAAGATTCAGTCACCTACACCGGTCAACAGATCCGGTATCTGTAGCAACCAACTGGTCATAATCAACTATAAAGTTCCAGTCACCAACACAGGTCAACACATTTGGTATGTAATAGCAACCAGCTGATCAAAGTCAACTATAAATTTCATGTCACCTAGACTGGTAAACAAATCCGGTATCTGTAGCAACCAACTGGTCATAGTCAACTATAAAATTCAAGTCACCTACACAGGTCAATGCATCCAGTATCTAATAGCAACCAGCTGGTCATGGTCAAATATAAAATTCAAGTCACCTACATAGGTCAACACATTCGGAATCTAATAGCAACCAGCTGGTCATGGTCAAATATAAAATTCAAGTCATCTACACAGGTCAATACATTCAGTATCTAATAGCAACCAGTTGTTAATAGTCAAATGTAAATTTCATACTATATTACAGGTTTTTGCAATTGAATTCGTCGCCTTTGCAATTGAATTTGTCCCGTTTGCAATTGAATTTGTCAGTATTGCAATTGAATTCGTCGGTATTGCAATTGAATTCGTCCCATTTGCAATTGAATTCGTCGGTTTTGCAATTGAATTCGTCGCTTTTGCAGTTGAATTAGTCGGTTTTGCAATAGAATTCATCGCGTTTGCATTACAATTCGTCATAAACAAAATGGCTCCAAGAAACCAACCCGTTCATTAAGAGATGAACTATTTATGCCTTGGAGAGTTACGCTTGAGACAGTAGAAGGTAATTGAAGCTGGTAGTACGCGAAGTTGATAGCTGTCTGACAAGTTAATTAGCTTGCTCGCGAGTGACCACACCCATCGCGAATGGCGTAGTAGAGTTTGGAATGTTGTTGGAGAGGCTGTAGAGGAAGAATTATTGCCTTATAAAAAGTTGTTTACTACTGTTGTACTTGAACAAGTTCTTGTAGCAGCTGCTACATCATGTTTTCATGTTTGCTCCAGCTGCCATTCTTGTTATGGACGAATTTAACTGCAAAAGCGACGAATTCAATTGCAAAAGCGACTAATTCAATTGCAAACGGGACGAATTCAATTGCAAACGGGACGAATTCAATTGCAAAATCGACGAACTCAATTGCAAACGGGACGAATTCGATTGCAAAGTCGCCGAATTCAATTGCAAAAACCTGTAACTATACAGGTCAACACATCCGGTGTTGTCTACACAGGTCAACATATCTGGTATCTATAGAAACAGCTGGTCATAGTCAACTATAAAATTCAAGTCACATACACTGGTCAAAACATCCGGTATTTAATAGTAACCAGCTCATCAGTCAACTATAAATTTCATGTCACCTACACCGGTTAACACATCCGGTATCTAATAGCAACCAGCTGGTCAGGGTCAAATATAAAATTCAAGCCACCTACATAGGTCACCACATTCGGAATCTAATAGCAACCAGCTGGTCATGTTCAAATATAAAATTCAAGTCACATTCACCGGTCAACACAGCTGGTATCACCTACACAGGTCAACACATTTGATATCTAATAGCAACCAACTGGTCATAGTCAACTATTAGATTCAAATCATCTACACAGGTCAACACATCCAGTATCTAATAGCAACCAGCTGGTCATGGTCAAATATAAAATTCAAGTCATCAACACAGGTCAACCAATCCAGTATCTAACAGCAACCAGCTGGTCATGGTCAAATATAAAATAAAGTCACCTACACGGGTCAACGCATCCAGTATCTAATAGCAACCAGCTGGTCATGGTCAAATATAAAATTCAAGTCACCTACATAGGTCAACACATTCGGAATCTAATAGCAACCAGCTAGTCATGGTCAAATATAAAATTCAAGTCAGCTACACAGGTCAATACATTCGGTATCTAATAGCAACCAGTTGTTAATAGTCAAATGTAAATTTCATGCTATATTAACTATACAGGTCAACATATCTGGTATCTATAGAAACAGCTGGTCATAGTCAACTATAAAATTCAAGTCACTTACACTGGTCAAAACATAGCAACCAGCTTATAGTCAACTATAAATTTCATGTCACCTACACTGGTCAAAACATCTGGTATTTAATAGCAACCAGTTTATCATAGTCAACTATAAATTTCATGTCACCTACACCGGTTAACACATCCAGTATCTATAGCAACCAGCTGGTCATAGTCAACTATAAAACTCAAGACGCCTACACAGGTCAACACATCCGGTATCTAATAGCAACCAGCTGGTGATGGTCAAATATAAAATTCAAGTCATCTACACAGGTCAATACATTCGGTATCTAATAGCAACCAGCTGTTAATAGTCAAATATAAATTTCATATTATATTAACTACATGGGTCAACACATCCGGTGTCATCTACACAGGTCAACATATCTGGTATATTCAACTATTCACCTAAACTGGTCAAACATCTGGTTATTTAATAGCAACCAGCTTATCATAGTCAACTACAGTAGGGGACAAAATAAAGTTAATATTTTGTTTTTTAAAAACGATTGTAATTTTGTATATGTTCAACGGTTATTACGATTGAGTAGTCTTTTAAACGATAGTGTTTCAAAAGAAAAAAACGACTGTATAATCGTTTAAACTATGATGCAAGCGTTTAAACTATGACGTAAAAACGATTGCGCAACCGTTTTTATGAACGCGAAAAGGTGCAAAACCATCCTTATAAAGAAAAGGCGGTCCTAGTACTGTCTTTTTCAAGACTTGCAGAGGATAATATGGAAGGCGAAAGACCCGTGGGTGCTCGACGAGCAATGGCGCTAATAAACGAAGAAACTGGTAAGCCATTAGTGGTTTGTGGGATATCCCCGTAGCACTAGAGCATAGATAGTATACCACAGACACGGGATAGGAAACGCCACTATTTAACACATCCAGTTGTATTACTTCAAGAAGTGCTGGCGAGCATTAAAAGCAACGACAGCTTTGAAATACCAACGGAGGAAGCAAATTCGTGCCTAGGAACTGCCCATTCATTGGCAGAGATTCTCCAACAACCTTCTCCCAGCTCAAAAGAATTCTCTTATTGGCTTGTTGGAAAGCTGGAAAACATTATTCTGAAAGCAAAGAAGCGTGGGTCCAACGTACTGAATGACGAGCGTTTGTGGAATATGTATTACAAGCTTACAATTCTACAATCTTTTTAAGATACTTGGGAGAAATATTTAACCAGCAATAATCTCAGCACATAACTGATGAGTTGTTTGATTTAATAATAAAACAACATGTGTCCAAGAGTTTTAATTTGTCAACAAACTTAATGCCAGAGACTGATGTGCCGCTTTCTTTTGAAGAAGAAAATGCAGTGCGCTACATTGGTGGCTACTTAATCCGCAAAGTTCGGGATACCTGCAATGATGGAGTAAAGGCAATACTTAGTGACTTAACTGCAGATGGTACTATTAATGCTGACACTTATGAACATGGGCAAGCCTGGATAAATGCTATTGACAGAGATGGACTTGTAAAGATCACCACTGAAGCCCATCGATGTTTCTATGCAATTGAAAGTTGCATAAGAAGACATCTGAATGTGAATAAAATCACTGAAATGGACAGCACTTTTAGAAGCAAACTGTCTGACGCCATATTAAGCGATGATGACGTTTTGTTTTACTGTTTTACTGGCAGGCCAACAAGAAAGCAATGAATGTGCTGATTTATGCTTGAAGCTGCTGGTTGAAAAATACATCACAGTCCGAGAATTTGCTTTTGCCAAAGGAGTCGTGGAATAGCACAAGCAGGAGCAAAAGAAAAGCACAGGGAAATCTAGAGCTTTTTGCAGTACTTTACAGCAATCATAATTTGATGAATCATTGTTACACTTTACATCACAATTACACTATTGAATTTTAAGTATGTCACAAGTACAAATGTAATTATTCTGATTGGTGGCGGCAGCGTCTCTTCTTAAGTGGCTTGTTCAAGTCTTCAACGTCAACTGATTCCAAATCGTATGCTTTTCTTTTGCATCCTCTACAATTCCCAGTTATGTCCTTCAACCAGATAGAATTAATCACTCTAATCCCTTGTGTGTTTTTGATGAACTGGGCAACTGTAGGATTTTCATTGCTTCTTCCCTGCTGACGTTGAATTCCAAAAAAACTTTTTCAAAGCATCTTGGCTCAGCTTTTCACTTAAGAAGCTGGAGACCCCTTCAATAGAAAAAAAGGTATGGAATCAATTCCAGAAATGAAGACACTGCAATGAAAAACAGTTTAAAGTTTTGGCTATATAATATATACCAGTACCTGTCATCCGAATTCCTTTGCTCGTTATTGAGCTAAGCAACATGTGTTTCTTATCATCTTCTTCACAGTCAGTCCTATCTCTCACAGTCTTCTCCCATTGGTTAAGGTACAGTATCAACTCCTTTAGAAACTAAAGAAAAAATACATACTTAGCATGCAATCTGTGTGTAGTATGAACATACAGCAAGCCAGAAGTCATTTGCACTGCGGTATGGTTGGTGAAATGGTTTTCTGTTCTTCTTTCCAGCAGTGTAGGAAGAGACGTTAAAGCAGTCAAAGAATTTATCCATCTTGGATAAAATAAGCCGTCTCAAAAGCCTGCCCCCCACCAGTCATCATCAATGCATTAGACACAGAACCACTCAGAACCTGACATGTATTTAATGGTTAAAAACCCATATATTTAATTACATACTTGTACAGCCAAATCCACTCTCATCTTGGAAAAATTGGTGAGGTGAATGTGTTCGTAGGTTAGCTTTGGCACTAACGAAAGACCAGGAGAAGCAGATTTTACCCCAGCATTTCTGTGATACAGGTCTATCACATGCTTCCAATCGATCGAGTACCCATTGCACTAAAGGACATAAAAAAGAGTAAAACACACAATTTAATTACGACATTATTTACCCATAGCTTTCCTCGGGCAAAACAGTTCCTTATGGTTTTAATCAAATGAGAAGGGTCTGAGATGGAAAAGATCGGATCCTTTCCTGCACTAAACACATTGATCATTTTGTAGGTCAATTTCTTCCCAGTTCCATGAAGTGAGTACATCCGCCTGTTATCACTAGCTCCATCACAAGTGACAGTTACTACCTTCAATCCCAAACGGGACATACGAGCTAAGGCTTTGTGGAGTAACGGAAATAGCTGGGCACCCTTAGTGCTTGAGGCAGGAAACTGTACATAAGGGAATTTCAGGCTATTGAAGAGCCCTCTTATCATAAAAACTAACATGTACTTTGCTAATGGTCTTTGCTGTGCTGCATCAGGTTCTTTAGAATGTTGTTCGACTGCTGCAAGTAAGTTGTTCACTTCTCCCAAATCTGAGTATCCAACCAAGGATCCAGTAGACTTCAAAAACCAGGCCTTCTTTAACGTACATCTCATCAATAACTAAACCAACGTATTTTGCCAAGTGAGCAGGTTTTTGTTGCTGGACCTGATCCAAAAGCTGTAAATCTGTTGTTGTAGAAAACCCACACACAGAAGATGCAAAATGTCGGTAGTCCCTTAAAGTACGTTCAGAAGGAAGGGATATCACGCCAGTGTTT
The DNA here is from genome assembly GCF_963678975.1 of Dysidea avara. NCBI lineage: Eukaryota > Metazoa > Porifera > Demospongiae > Dictyoceratida > Dysideidae > Dysidea > Dysidea avara. The sequence goes on along the minus strand of NC_089285.1, from coordinate 1,431,818 downwards.
CTCAGTGTTGAGTAGCAGCCACTTGAGCGATGATGTAAATATAGGCACCATCTGATTATGGCTGGATTCCAACGCATTTGCCGCTTATCCTTCAAGGATGCTGCCTTAAATTGTTGCTCCCAAAAGATGCGGTGAAAGCTAATATCAGACTCTGCGCCCTCTTGTGATGAATTTTGAGACTTGTGTGTAGCTGTATCCACCTTTATCCCTTCATCTTGTATGACCTTGTCTATCTTTGCCTGCTTTCCTCTCTTTACTGCGAACAACATCTTGCAGGTTTTTGATTCGCTGATCTTTCTCTGGATGTGTAAGCCAACGAAGATTTGTGTGACTGGATGGATCACACAATGAAGTGGACATTTCTTGCTGCTTCTTTAATAACCGGTTAAGGGCACTACGTAAAACATTGCGATACTGAATACAGTTCTTGCATCTGGGACCTGATGAGGATGTTGGGAGGGTCCACAAGCAGGTAACATGCCGAATTGTAGAATAGCTTTGGTCATAATATGCTACTACTCCAGAACCTATGAAAATACAGATTGCACACAGCTATACAAACAACACGCACCTTGTGAATTTCTAAATATACCACTGTGTTGAATTACCAATGGATGAAACTTAATGTCATTGTTTCCTTCACAGATACGATCGGTCTGTTCTGGCTGTACTTCATCGAGCAATTCATCAGCACAAATGAGATCATCTGTTTGTGTGGAAACATCAACACTCTGTGCCAACTGTGCAGGTTGAATCAGTAGGCTGTTCATCTTCATCACTTGAACTAACTGGAGTGTTGGATGACACTGGAGTAGTGGATGAAGACTTAAGCTTCTTCCTTGAGGTGCCCTTAGGCGTATAGAGCTTCAACCTCCGTGGCATCAGTCATCAACCCTCTGTATGCAGAAACCGAATTTTTTTTATAATTTTTAACATTCAAACCTCACACACCAATGATTACACAACCATAAAACGCTGTAAGAGCCCATGCACACCAAATGCTCACGTTGGTATGGGTACACAAAATTCTCTATTGAAAATACACACCAACTCGAATGGACTTGGAATACTACCACACAAAATATTTTTTATGTTACAACCGTGCACTGTAAACCCCAAACCATGCATCAATCCAAGCAGAAATAAACGAGTTACAGGTACTCAAAGTATGTTAAAGAGCCAGAACAGCTAAATATTAATGAATAAACGTACCAGAGAGACCATCTGACACTGATTCTTTGTTAATCCGAAGATTTTCCACAGGGATGAGCGTACAATAGCAGGATGAACCTCACAAAAATCCACCACGAGGCAGGCAACACGTTTCGCGCAATGCGCTCTTGCTACATTTACGTAAACTAGCTCCACTTCACGATCGTCGACACCTTCCGAACGTGTTGATAGCCATGGCGAGGATGGTAAGTGAGAAAGTCGTGTAAGTGTATTGGCGTTTCCTATCCTGTGTCTGTGGTATACTATCTATGATTAGAGTAATTTGTTGAATAAACTTTACACAACCACTAGTCCATTTATGCATAACGTGTTAATATTATGCAACTTCCTTTTAGAATGCTACAGCCATTACGTAATTTATTGGCCAGAGGGAAGCGTTTCTTCCATTAGTGCTACAAAAGTAAAGCCAGAAAAAGTGGCCATAGGGGAGAAGTGTGAGGTTGGAAAAAGGAAATATATAGACACTGTGGTTGCTAGAGGTAACACAATTTATATATAAAATAATATACAACATTATATTCCAGGCAGTAAAATTGAAATGGACAAGCTAGAAGACAAGTTGGTCACTGATGAATGGGTTCCACCAGGTATCACTCCAGCAACACCAACTACAAAAAAAACAAAAAAATAGGAAACGTAAAGAGAATAAAGAGAACAATGAAGCAGAAAAGCCAACAATAAAAAAGAAAAACAAAAGATGCAGTATGCAAATCAGAATAAAGTGTATAATCACTTATATTTTACAATTTACAGGTACTATTTTATTCGTTACACCTACCTCTGAAGTAGGGTGTAGCTCTCTAGAGGTCCCAGCAACTAGTTCCTCAAGGTCATCCGTGATACCTGCACCACCAGCGACAACACCAGCCAGTTTGGCTGCAGTGACAACACCAGCCAGTTCGCCACCACTGATTTAATAATGTGTTTACAGCACTTTTATACACATTTAACATTACGTAATATTAAACAATGTTCATGATGTAATGTGACATAAAATAAGTGTCAATGACTTAATTAATATCATCATGACCAAGACACTCCCCGGGGTAAGAGAATGCCACCATCACTGGTTGATTGTCCATCTGTAATGCAATTCTCTTACGAGCTTCAATACTTGCAGCTCTAAGTGGAGGTTTAGACAATTTCAAATCTTTTTCAATTTTATTTGTATGTGAGTTTGCTTGAGTCAAATCAGAGGCAGCTTGTATCTCTAAGGGATATAAGTGATTAATGGCTCTGGAAAGTACTTGTTTATTAGGTAATTCAATTTTCACGAACGTATCTGTCCATCTTTACTATGGATAAATTCTTTAATCAAAGCCAACTTCCACGTCCTGCGCTGCATATTCTCATCTTGTAATATCACAATTTCACCAACCTTTGGCTACCTTGATATTTCCAAATGTGATCCTTTATGATGAAGTGGCAAAGTTGTTCTGAGCGACAATTAATATAAAATTCAAGTCACCTACATAGGTCAAAACATTCGGAATCTAATAGCAACCAGCTGGTCATGTTCAAATATAAAATTCAAGTCACATTCACTGTTCAACACAGCCGGTATCACCTACACAGGTCAACACATTTGATATCTTATAGCAACCAGCTGATAATAGTCAGCTATAAAATTCAAATCACCTATACAGGTCAACACATTCGGTATCTAATAGCAACCAGCTGGTCATGGTCAAATATAAAACTCAAGTCACCTACACAGGTCAACACATCCAGTATCTAATAGCAACCAGTTGGTCATAGTCAAATATAAAAATTCAAGTCATCTACACAGGTCAACACATCCAGTATCTAATAGCAACCAGCTGGTCATGTTCAAATATAAAATTCAAGTCACATTCACCGGTCAACACAGTCGGTATCACCTACACAGGTCAACACATTTGGTATCTAATAGCAACCAGCTGATCATAGTCAACTATAAATTTCAAGAGTATTGCTATCATTTGAAAAACTGTTATTTAACTAAGATAAAAGTTTAAAATGTGTCCTGTTCCATGACAAATTCCAGATTCTGGAACCCTGAAGTTTCAATTTCTTAATGTTTCAAGTACAGTGTAAAATCTAGAGGGTTTCAAACTCCCCTCCATATGCCCCTGCTAACATTATTGCGACATCACTGTTTAATGACATCTGTAAAGTTACCAGACCCTCTCTATGTAGAGGGGCAGACTAGATAGAAACACTATTAACATCTGTAACGTTAACCATGCTAAATTTCTAGGCAAACTGTTAGTGTTTCTTTTTCAGGTACTAATAAGTTAGACTCTAAATTGATGAATGTTCTATGAGAGTACAAAGAGTGGATTCTAAAGAATTTTTTGACATCTGATTCTAAAAAAAAATTTGACATCTGTTTTTCATTTCAACACCGTTGTGCAGTGGCATAGCCACTGCACAATTATTTTGTAGCCACGAATTCTTACCCGGGTTGTGTTAGACGATACATGAACGTAAAAATTAACTATGGATTTTTTCTCCAGTGCCTTTGTTAATGATTTAGGTTTTCTAATAGACGCCGTCCATTACAGTTCTTGACAACCGACCCACGCGTTAGTTACAAGCAGTTCTACTAGCACAACCTGTTTGCACCGCGCGTATATACTAGTAAAACCTGTACTGGTATATAGTACATAGCAACAAGTGATACGCACCGCAAAGTTAAATTCTATTGTTTATCTCGAGGTTTATCCATTGAAATTCGTTTACGTTGCAGTTCATAGAGTTGCTTACTGTCGACGTTTGTTTTATAAAAGGTTAGTTCTAAGTAGTCCTACAATATTGTAATTTGAATATGGTGTGATAACTAAGTTTGGCACAGTTCGAAATAAATTTGCAGCGTATCCGTCCAGCTGCTGCAGGTGTGCGGTGTGTAGAGACACCGTGTAAGCCTATAACCACGTAAAAATCTTATCAGCTGTTTTATAGTTTGTGTATCATTTTATTTCCCTCCACAAAGCCACAAGGCTGACGTACATTGTCTTTCACGTAAGTGCGGGATGGCCCCTCCGAACGGATACCTTGTTCCCATAGTCTTCTAGAGTATGTATTTCAGTTGTTTCATTAGTTAAATGCCTTTAAAATTTTAAGGGAAGGTAATTCACACATTCTGTAAAGTCAACACACCCTCCACAGAGCAAAGATAACTTATGTAGCAAAAGTTCAACACAGAATTCTTAATTTACATACAGGCTGCTTTAATAACCATTTAATGGTTTTGTTCATGTGGGTGAGTATGGAAAAATAAGCACACACACACTTTGCAACAAATTCACCATAAATTGTTGAAAAATTTTAGCTACTGTTAATATACACATTGTGTTATTTTATATCTTTTGGTGTGAAGAAGTAAGCAGCAACATGATTGATTTAAATCAGTGGCGAATTTCCATTGGATGCAACCTCAATAGGCGATGGAGACATAACTATCGTTATGTAGCACCTTTACGTCAGTACCATTTAGATAAAGCAGTTCATTTAATTAAGAAATGTATAAATATCCATCTGGTTTTAATTGCCTGCCTCCTGCTGCTCCAGGCAGGAGATGTAGAGAGAAATCCTGGACCAAAGTTATGTATTACTTGTCCAAATTGTAATGAAAAAATAAATGTTAAAAAGATGTTATGTGAATGTGGATACAAGATAGTCAAAAAGAAGGGTAGACCAATTGGAACTAATGCAAAAACAGGCTTTAAGGTATCAAGTGGTCGTAGAGTAGGTACCACTGCAGATACAGGATATGGGGTATCTACAGGTCGTACTGTAGGTACCACTGAAGAAGCTGGTTTCCATGTGTCATGTGGAAGACCAGTCATATATAGTAAACCTAAAGGAGTATTAACACAAAATGATAAACAAATTGAACGGTATGACACAGATGAAGGTTGCCTATCACTTACTGATGAACTGTTAGCTAAAGCAAAGAAATGTATCGAACAACAAAAACGTTTTGATTCAAAACCATTGGCAATAGGAATGTGTTATTGTTGTGGGAGTATACTTTGGTCCAGGGTAGATAACAGTCATACCAACCTAGTAGACATCAATTTAACTGAGGAACAAATACCAGCAGTAGCGTATCAGGAAGCATTGTCAACTGCTGGTAAAGGTTTACTTGAGTACCGTCATAAAAGTGGTAAATTGTATGCATGTGCTGTATGTAAAACGTTTAAGTGCCCTTCAGACTACAAATTTCATATAGGATATTTAGATGAAAAATTGCCCATAAAAGAATGGAAAATGACATTTCCTGAAGTCATATTGAATTTGAAAAACCCTATAAACAGTGTCAGGTAGCTTTGCGTGGAATTTTTTCCACCACTGTGAAAGATGCCAAAAAGCACCAGTGGAGACATATTCAAGGTGAAGTAAACTCCTTGCACAAACTAGATAGACACTACTATGGATTGTTTGGTTTCCTATTGATTAATGAAGATTTAAGTGATAGGTTAGTAAAGAATTCAGAGGCATATGAAAGAATCAGACTGGCTTTACATTGGCTTAAGAAAAATAATCACCTATACAAAGACTTCCTAGCACGCTTTGAAACTCTATATAGGTACGTTAGGCAGGAAATCGTCAATCCTGAGCTTTTAAAACTTGATCAAAATAAAATATTAGAGAGTGAAGCATTAGGATTGGCATTTCCTGTTGACTCTGACTATTTTGAACAATACTCACCGTTGTATGGTGAGATGGATATTGCTGGTATTCAAAACCCTAAGCCACACCTAATTGATGAAGTACACGAAAACATAGAGCAACTGAGAGAATCCACCAGTGTACAATACGGGCAAAAATATTTGTTAGAAAAAACTTTTCCACACCTTTTTCCATATGGCAAAGGTGGATGGTTTTACAAGTGTGCCCACGGGCTATCACAATTTACTAAAACCAAGTTACTGGACTGTAGATGTTATTTTTCAAATGATCAAAATTTCCCATTTTTTATGTTTGATTATATGACTAAAATAAGACTGCGACAGTACAATAGTAAAAAAATAATAGCAGTTAGTAAACTAGAGCAAAATCTAACTGCTGGCAATGTACTAGCAGCAGACAGTGCTACGGAAAATGATAACTATGCTTCATATGGCAGTGATGTCCCACGCATAATTCCAGGATCGAAATAATATTGGAAATCTTTTGGGTATGACCTTATAGCTACGGTTGAACAGCTTGGAGTTCCTGACTATTTTATCACTTTGTCTCCAAACGATAACTGGCCACAAATTCAAGCAACCATTAGGAAAGGTTGGGGAGCCAGTGCTGAACCGTGGGAACTTAGTGACCTTTCCACTAAAGGTAACAATGGAGAATCTGTTGGCCCTCACCCTTTAGAGTCTGTACTTGGTGCTGAGAAAAGATTTAGTGCATTCATGGACATGCTTTTGGATAAAAAATCTAGCCCAGTAGGTGAAGTTATGGACTATGTAACTAAGAAAGAATACCAAAGAAGGGGTGGAATACACTTGCATATTTTGGTGTGGGTTAAGCCTGGTACTGCCCCAGGAAATGTTGTAATGGCTGAATTACCTCGTGCCAGTGACCCCAATGATGAAAGGGCACAGTACATTAGACGAATGGTACAAAAATTTCAAATGCATCGGGAATGCCACCCTGAGAGATGTTTCAAAGGTTACGGTGGCAAAGTCCTAAGTAAATGTAAGTATGGATTTCCGTTTAAGGTGCCCCAAATGGTAGAGGAACTAGATGAGGAAGGTATCCGATACCTATATAAACGTAGATGTAAAGAGGACTGCTTAGTTGTACCATATAATTTAGAGATACTCCTTTTCTGGGGAGCTTCAATGAATATACAAAGAGTTTCTAAACATGGGTTTGAAATGTATCTGGCCAAGTACATATCCAAACCAGAACCAAGTTTTCAGGTCAATTTATCTGAAAATGCTAAAGATCCAGAAAAGTATCTACGTACTAGAGTGGTAGGCTCTTGTGAAGCAATTGATGTACAGCTAGGCTTCAACCAGTATCATATTAGTAGAATGGTTGAATTTCTGCCAACATAATTGAACCCTAAACAAAAATTTTAAAAAAATAAAGCCACTCTTGCATTTTTACCTGCTGATTCTGAGGATATGTACCAAAAGTCCAAATTTCAAGCTTATTTGGAGAGAAATAATAAATTACAAAATATTACATATCCGATGTATTTTCAATGGTGGCGCAAAGCAAATTGTGGTGAGCAGTGTAAAGGTGAAAATTGTGTAAAAAAAGGTGTGACACCCAATGTAGGATATAAAGGCACAGACGAGTTTGAAGAACTAAGAATGTCGTTGCAAAATAGAAACAATCTTATGATTGAATTACATGCTAAATTAAATGTTTTAGTTGATAGTTTGGGTGGTAGTGATGACAATGTGATTTCTGGGATCGTTTCAGTTTTAGGGAATGTACTAAGTGATGATATTTTAGAACTGTGTAAAAATATTCTAACAAAAGCTGGGTATAATATTGTTTTGTGTGATAGTGTCAGTGATGATGACATCGCTAAAGCTACAGCCTTAATAAATAATGCTGAATTGCTTGATGGAGAATTTATAGCTAAATTTAAAGAAAAACAACACTGGCTACACAAAAGTTTATTGATGTGCAATAAGGAAAGTGAAATTAAAGAAACTCCATTGTATATAATGTTACAAGCTTTCACTCCTGGGATTATGTTGATAGACACAGTGGGCAATTATTGGGTGAGACGAGCACGTGCTTGTGTTACTCGACATAGATTTATTTCCCTAGATGACCAAGAAGCATTTTATGAAATTAAAAAAATACTTGTTAGAAGTACCCTTATCTTTAAATGATACTATAGTGACTAATCCACCTTCATCATGGATTAAAGCAGCAATGGTAGCTGGGCTAGTAGATGAAAATCATGATGCCAAGGCAAATTTAATGGATGCTGTCAACCGTGGCTTCTCTTTTGACAATATAAAATCTATTGTTAAGCTTTATTTAGAACATAGATTTCTTGATGAAGGAGATGCAGATGTGTTCTTATCAACACTACCAATTGGAACAACAAATAACGAACAAACCAAAGAAGTGACAGACCAGTTGTTAGGTGATGGTGAAGGGAGTACTTGCTGTCACCACATCATGCACCTCTAGATGACTATCTTAGCAAATTTATGATATCTCAAAAACGTGCATTTGAGTATTTAAAAAGTGGCATGCAAGGTGGTGATGCACAAGTACTGGCTGCACTGGTAGGTGCTGCAGGCTGTGGTAAGTCCTTCCTTATGGGTGCCGTTGTAGAGCACTTACGGCAATGTAATTTGGTGGTAACCAAACTGGCCTTTAGTGGCATTGCTGCTGGTGTAATTCATGGGTATACAATACACAGTTTCTTTAAATTAGACATTACTGGTAAAAGTTCACTCCAAAATGGAACTGTTGATGCAACTGCTCTTAGAAAGACCGATGTAATAATTTGCGATGAATTTTCTATGATTGACTGCAAAAATTTTCAAACAATAGAACATCTTTGTAAGCGCTTTTCTACAAAAGATGACGATACAAACCATGGGGTGGACGTCATGTACTATTGTTTGGTGATCCTGCACAATTGCCACCTGTATCCAATACTGATATATTTAACACAAAACTCTGGTCACAATTTAGTATTTTGCAACTAAGAGAAATAGTCAGGAGTAAGGACCCAGAATTAAGTTTAATTCTATCTAAAATCAGAAAGGGTGAGTGTGATGAAATAGTCACTAATAAGTTGAAAAGTCGGCTAAGGGATGTTAATATTGATGTAGTGGACTTGACTAGAACGGTAATAATATGTTCAAAGCGCAAAGAGGTAGACTCAATTAACAAGGAGTGTCTGAAACGAATAGATGGTGAGACACAAGAATATGAGGCCACTGACACAGATAGTAATGGGCAGCCATTGAGAGAGGCAGACAAACAAAGATTGCAACAAACTGCCATGCGTCTACCTGATACAATTACTTTAAAGAAAGTTTGCCGTATAGTATTGAGGCGTAACTTGCAAATAACAAAAGGTTGGGTAAATGGAGCTCTATGTGAGGTATTGGACATGACTCCCAACTGTATATTAGTGTGCAAACTAGGAAGTCCTGATAACATGTACCCTGTTGCAAGAACCAAACAGAGAATAGACATTAAAGGTGCCTCATATTCAATACTGCGGTCACAATTTCCTGTACAGTTAGCTTATGCAGTTACTGTGCATCGTGTACAAGGCTTAACAGTAGACAGTGCTATAGTTACTTTAAATAAAAATTTCTTTGCTTCTGGTCAAGCGTATGTTGCACTCAGTAGAGTACGAAAGCTTGAGGATTTAACCCTATGGGACTTTTCACCCAGTGCCATAAGAATAGCACCTTACTATAAACAATTGTTGGAATGGTGTGACTTTATTGATAAAATCAGACCAACAGCCTATGATGGCCTACCTGTAAGATACCCTGATAGACAGCATGATGATATTAGCTGTGCCGCTATGGATTACAACATGGAGGCTGCTTTTGATATAATGTACCAGACATGCGAAACTGCTACTATGCCCCACACAAATAAACAAGTGGATTGTACAGACTTAACTGCTGAGAAAACTCACCTTTGTAATGCTGACAGTTGTTATAATGTGCCATCTTCAGCAATTAATCTGCAAAAGCCAAAAAAAAAGGTTAGAGTAACCATGACTAAAATTAAAAGAAAGGTAAAGAAAAAAGTGTTAAACAGTTATCCAAAACAAAAGCTGTAACTGTGAAATCTACAAATTTGTCATCCAGAAAAAGAAAGCATATGGCAGACAAGTGTTTAAAAGGTGTCAGAAAAACTAAAACTTCAACTGATTGTATGATCACTGATGTTGAAAATGTTATAGGTCCTAATAGGACAACCTGGCCAGAATATCGATATTACCAAGTAAATCAAGCATGGCAGGAGAATGCTTGCTCAAGGATGGGTATGCATTTTACATGTGCTAAAGAATTCCAACCTGGTGGCCCACATGTAATCTTAACACGGCCTGAATTAAATTCACTTATCAATGTCCAGGCTGATGGTAATTGTCTTTTCCGTGCACTTGCGTATGTTGTAACAGGTTGTGAATTGCAACATATGCAAATGCGCAATGCAATAGTTAGTTACATGTTTTCCATTGAACACTTGTTAGTTGGTCATGATTCCGAAGGACATGCAAATTATTTAGAACCATTAAATTGCACAAGTGTGCAGCAGTACATTAATGAGAGTGGCATGTCAAGAAATGGAACGTGGGGCACTGAATTTGAAATGATGGTTTTTTCCCATATGTTAAATACTAATATTTACAGTTTTAGTGCAATTAGTAACACCTGGAGTGTGTTATGTGCCACAAATATTAATAGAGAAATCCAAAGAGATTACACGACCATGAGTGTTTATATTTACTTAAGACACTCTCATTTTTATGTAGTGTCATCGATAAGGAGTGTGTAGTAATTTTGAATGTACATGTATGTTTCTATCTAAAGTTCAATTAATTGAAGAGCATAGAATAACGTATACAGAGTCAGCTACAGGTGCACATATTACAGTGAGGAGACTAAAACATATACAGTAGGATATTAAAAAAAACTGCAATTATGACACAAATTATCATGAACACTGCATGGCATGTTCAGTACAGTTTATGAGCAGTTAGTAAATCACCAGCTGTTCATGACAAGTGAGCCTTCATGAAAGTTTACAGAAACATGCTACAAAGTTGTTTGTGAATTCTACTGTGTGCAGTGTGTATATGGTGAACATTTGGCCAAGTCAAGTTTTGAGCTTAAATTTTAATTTTGGAGCGGGAAGGTGGTGGGAACAGCAAAGCAAAGAGAGTTGTCTAATGTAAGTAACTATTTTGCATATAAAAATTAATAGTCATGTTAAACTTAACTAGGATGACTCATTTTGGAATTGCATTTACATACATTTATACAAGTGTCAGAGGCCATGACATACTAAAGTGTCATAGAGAGCTAATGGTGGAGTATAGCAGGGAAGGTGGTGGGAACAGCAAAAAAAAACAAAAAAACAATGCAGTATTGTGTGTAAGTAACTATTCTGTTTGTACAATTTAATGTGTACTTTGACTTAACTTAGGTTGACACTTTTGTACTCCACTTACATATGTTATAATACATACATATAAGTGGTAGCAACTATGGTTAAACAAGTGTCAAAGAATGTAGTTTGGCCGGGAAAGGTGGTGGGAGCAACAATACAGTGAAAGATGTTAAATGTAAGTAACTATTTTGTATATTAAAAATAATTATGTACTGTTATCTCAACTAGGATGACACTTGTAATTACGTATATATGCCCATGGTAGCCTACACAACATGGTTGAAACAAAACATGGTGCATACAATGCAAGTACATTGATACTACTTGACTACACCAATGGATTTTGCTACCTGAAAGTATTACACTCTCGAGTTTATTGCAAGTTGGACGTGTGGTAGAGTTATTATATTTTTCCAAATAATGCATATCATGTTAACTTTTTTTATCTTTGGAGTCATAGATAATGTAATACACAGCAGCATCACAGGAGTAATGTGGTTCCTGATACTTGTGGCACACTTCACCTGTGGTATTTTTGTAGTCTATGTACATACTTATGTGATATTGTGTTTTATATTGTAAATATCTATGACTACCAATGAGAGATGTTGATGCCCATCAAATGCTGTATCGTCAGAGTACTGGAAAAATGAGAGCACAGTATGACCACTTGTATTATATAACTTTTATACTGTAAATTACTCTTATGACCTGGTATTGTTCGTATCTGCTGCATGATGTTGTGAATTCGTCTATAGAGGTAGACACTACAGGGCTTGGCAAGGTGAATGGGAAAGGTACGGTTTGCTACGCTATGTAGGTATGTATAATGGTCACATTTGTTTCCTGTAGATGTCAAATGGTTGGGGACGTAAGGTATGTAATAATCGCACATGTACTCCAATGCTAATATTTTATTCTGCTTTTACAGAGAGTTGTTAAGATCTGAAACGTAAGGATGTTTAGCTAAAATATTGTGATATTGTAGCAGAATTTTGATCATACCCTCAGCATTATGCAATTAAGTAGTAGTTATTGTGTTTACACATTTTCTTTTTTATGTTACAGATTTAACTCCAACACAATGATATTATGTAATTATGTACAAATGTGACACTATCATACTGAGCAATATCTGATGTACAATTATCATTACTTCTCATTAAAGTTTACATAATATTACAATTAAAAAAAAACAGTATTCAAAACAGTAACACAGTAAAGCCTGTACGTGCTATGGTAAGATTCTTTCAGTACATATTCCAGCTAACACACTAGTTTTGTTAACTATCAGCGTGCATTGACACACAATTCCTGGAATGAATTACTATACAATATCACAATAAAAGTATATACTTACTTTCATCCAGCAGCCTGGTCTACACGGAGGAACTACTGTGTCAACATGAATGTTACAAACATAGATTACTGAGAACATGACACTTTCTTACATTACAATAGGCATAATACGTATCACACAAGTATGTACTGTAGTGTCATTCAATGCAACTACAGGGAAGTACATACCGTGGTCTCATGTTTGCAGTAGTCTGTCCAAAACAGAATTAAATGAGATTCACTGTCCGAAGTCCTAGATCAATTTACCATAATAAAAGTATTTGAACTAAGACTACATTTGACATCCTACAGTAGTGTAGTCCTAGAGTAATTCGCTTTATGAAACTGATATATACAAGTACTGTTCATACCATGGTCTCATAATTTTAGCATTTGAAAGCATCAAGCATACATAATGCAAACATAATCGGCAAAGTAATAATGTTAATGCTATACTGTTTACCAACATGATTGTCACAGGAAAAGGTTGGTGAGAACAGAACAGTCAGTACTTTTAATTTGTGAATGTTTAGTGCCATGTTTAGTGCTATGAGGCAAGCACATGATGTTTCAAATGTATTGGAGTACAAGCCAGTCTAGTGACAAATTGAGAGCAGAGCCAATAATAATGTTAAAGTTCGTACTCAAAATAATGCTTTGCCAACAAAAGGAACTCTAGTGTTCATAGCTGTTTACACAGCAGTACAGATTTCACTAGATAGATGCACACAGCTAATGCAACTGGATAAGGGCAGATTTTGTGTATGCATAATTATTGTCTAGAAACTGGTTGTAGGGTAATACCTGGGGAATTTCCACTTCCAAATTCGAACCCCCTTTCATAATTTACTGGCTATGCCCCTGGATATGATGATGATACAACTGATTGAACTGATGCAACTGTGATATGATGATGTATTATTTTGCAGAGAGCACATATCACACAACAAGTGTGCAGTTACATGTCTGTTCCATGTTTCAGCTTTGGGACTTTTTGTATACTGCATATACAGAGAATTTGTCCACCACCCGCGTCTGGTTATTGTCAGTACTAAATATTCCATTATTCTGTTGTTTTCCAGTTATTCTAGCATACTGACAGGCTCAGTAAAACCAGTGTCAGCTCATGTGTCAGCAGTGCTATCGACTCGGCACAAACTCCATGTCTGTGCTATTTTTGCACCCTATAAGGAAGGAACAAGCATAAACATGCTTTTATGCAGCTTTTTATGGTTGTGCCAGGAAAATAATGGCTTGAAAAGCTGCCAATGTTATAATGAAATAATAGAAATGGACCACCCGCCCACATGCAATTATACCATAGTCCAAGATAGGAAACAGAGAATTCATTTGCAGAGGCCTACAAAGTTCGGCTCTGGAGGCGAGTAGGGGGGGTGGCCAAGTAGGTTATGGCCCACCCAACATTCTCACAACTAGTCAATTTGACTAGTAACTACATAAATAACACAGTGGCTGTCCTTTACCACATGTATATACTATAAAGTATATAAAGATCCTTATTCATAGCTTCATAGTTAAGCCACATTGCCTTATGAACACTGTGACTGCTTTATTAGAGTATCTCAATCTTGTATAAGGGAAGGTGGGTTACCCCCCAACCAGAATCCGCCACTGTTACCCCAGACCATCCCAGCAGGAGTATGCCATACATGTTGAGTAAAGCACACTATATATTCCCCACCATGGATGGCCCACCCAACCCATTTTAGCCAAAGCTAACCTAGCTGGCAGGTAAGACCAGACCAAGAGATTTCACACACACGAGAACATGAGGGAAATGCATCTTAGGGATATAAAATTAGATGAATGGGCTAAGCAACTTACGATTGGAGGGTGGTGGCATTGTATTCCATCTCATCCTAGTGTTTTTCATGTTTACCCTCTTTTTGGTAAGACACCATGGACTAATCTCTCTGTTCCACATACTTCCAGCTTCACAACAGCAGCTGTCGCGCGTTTGACATCATCACCACTCACATAGCAACGGGGCTTCGTTTCCGTATGTTCGCGTTGTAATTCACATACCGACAATCAGATAATGCATTCTATTGACTTGTAACCAATCAAGACAATACAAAGAATGTGCCTGCGACAACAGACAGATTCCATAACAAGGCTTTATAACATATAGAAATAACTGTTGCCCCTAGCAACTTGAGTCTCCCATTAGTTTTAGATCTTCAGTGCTGGTCACTGTAAAGTGCTAATAATAAATACTTTAGGTTTAAGGAAGAAAATCCATCCCTCCTCAGGGGCGTAGCCAGGATTTTTTGAAGGGGGGTTCCAGCACCAGCATTGAGTTACTAGAAGCAGGGGTCTGGGGATGCAGCCCCCAGCCGCTGAGAGACTTTCAATATTTTAATAAATCAAAACTCAGCAAATTACTATATTTTATGCAAAAAGTACATTAATTATGATGCATTAAGTGCCCCAGGGATGAAGGTAGTACTAGATAAAGTCACCTAGTGGAAACAGACAGCATAACACATAGAGACACATATAGTAATCTGTAAGTGATGGTTATATCTCTCTGTGGTATGGGAGCCATGAATCCACTGATACAAATGACAATCAAAACAATATAGCTAACTATACAAATATGCATAGCATGAATTAATATTGCATAACAAAAGTGATAAATTACTGGAGCTCTATATCTTTAAACACTGCACACCAAAGCTATAGCAGTATAAGGTCATGCTAAGTTTTGCATTTAATGTTGGAATGTCTGAAAAACTTCATATGGACATGGATATTTACATGCATGTTCTATTAGAGTATACCTGACTGCTCTATTAGAGTATATACCTGACTGCTCTATTAGAGTATATCGATCTTTTTAACAAGTTTTGAAGAGGGCTCATGTTACCTCTGTAAATCCTTCCCTGAGAGATGAATGTAAGTTTTATCAACTCACTCATTTTGTCCTGCCACACTAAATTGTGTGTTAGGATCCTGCTTGCAGAAGTCTAAATTTTACAGGGGGGGGTCCTGAACTCCCCGGAACCCCCCTCCTTACGCCCCTGCTCCTGGAGGAAGACTGAGTGTGGCCCCGACCAGACATTGGGTGACCTGCAGTTCGATTTCTGAGGCTGGAGGGATTTTTTCCTTACTTTGGCCCCTTTTCTGTTACACCTTATCAGTCAGTCAGTAAGTAAGTCAAGTCATTAGGTCTAAGTCCCTGAAATTAGGTTAAAAAAAATAATATAAAGATAACATCTAAAGTAACTTTTCCAAATTTTGAAAGGATAACATATGTGTCATAAGATATGACATTTTGAAATCTGTGGTTTTCCCATACATATCTATGTGAGAGGGCTACAGTTGCCCCTTCTGCAATGGACAATTATATCAATGAGGTATTCCAATGTATGCACGAACCAAAAATTCAAGAATACATATAATCTCAATTTTACATAATATGTAGGTGTGAATGTCAACAATAATCTCTCCAACTTATAAATGGATAGTGTAGCTATATAGGTCATAACTGAGATATGACATTCTTTGAATCCCATGACTTGTGTGATTACTGAGAAAGGGGAAGCTGTTGCCCCTCTCATTGAGAATGTATGGGATAATTGCAACTTCAAAATGTCAGATCTCATGACTTATAATTTTTATATGCTATTCTTTTAAAACTTGGATAGCAGTGACTTAAGACATTGACACATACAAATAATGTTAAATTTAGGTTGCTAGGGGTAACAGACTTTTTTTTCCATTATTATTATCCATTATAACAGCATCACTTGGCACATTGCAAAAGCACTTGCAGCTGGCCAGCACTAGCTAGCTAATACCACTAATGTGATGTTGTCTGCCACAATCCTGGCTAATATTTTTGTGTAGTGACATTCTCTACCACACTGTATTCAGACATACAGCAGTTATAAATGCACTTTACTAAACACTGTGATCTAGCTAAATAAGGTTGAATTTTTTGTTACAATTTTTGTGCTTAAGATGTGGAGATAGCTCTGATCTACTCTAAGAGAGCTGTCACTACTCTAATAGAACAGTCACAGCATTAACTGACACTTCGTTGTAAATTATTACAATACTACCCTTTTGTTTAGTACACTTTACCATCAAACAAGCTTATCTAACCAATCTTATATGCCTTGCAAAACATGCATATTGTTAGCTAAATAATATGAAAATGCTCCCATAATTCAAACCTAGCTAGCTATAGGTAACCTAAATTTATAATTTCTGTAGTAAGATATCCAACTTGAGTCTTATAAAGTGTATGCCCTTTATTCATCCAGCTATATATACCAGACCGAGTTATGTAAATGAATATAACTTGTGTACTAGAGTTCCATTCTTCTATTAGCTAGCTAGTGAACTTCCATCTTATGTGTATTTTCTAGAAATTTTACGCCATTTTAAAATGTATGTATATACAACATGTGTATGAATGTTTCAAGGAATTTGTTAACTTTTAGAAATTTGCTTTTAGCTACCAATGATGATCTCACGTACAACAGACAGCATGGATATTGACAATTTCCACAATGGAATTCATAACAAATTATATGCATGGCATGCATGGTATAATAATTATAATGTTGTTACACCATATAGACTGTAATATAGTTATATCAAAATTCGTTTGAAGATCTGCATAATCATGTTAACTAAGTAATGCCTTATGATTGAGTACTGCATTCAATGTCTGAGTAAATGTATTATTATTATAGTCCATCAATGTCAGCTATATGTATGCATGCCACATATCCACTTGACTCAATATTGTGATAACTTATAATTGCATCTTGACTGATAGTTCACAATCCTACCGACACAAGCGTAACCCTATACAATCAATAATTCAATGATTAAATTGTATTGATGCAGGTGTAGTAAGTATACAAGTATAGCACTGGATAAACAGTTCACGAACAGTGTTATGATTGCCACATAATTCAACATAAATGGTATAATTATACAGTTAGATACTAACAGCTGTGTAAAAATATAAGTACATGCACTGTGACATTAATATATACATTGTCAAGGAATATTTCTTGAGTCTATAGAGTGATACAAAATCTTCTATTTATTTCAGTTATACAGATAATTACAGATTGCTACATTGATGAATTTACATGTGTATATGTGTGACCCACGATGAATAATTGGTATATCTATCTAGAATTGCTCCGATGGCATTACAAACTGATACTACATGTTTATAGCATCACCAGGGATATAGGGACACCATAAAGTGCAATGCAATTGTGACACAATCAGCTGATGCAGTAGGACATCGACTATCTTAACCCTCCATTACTTGTCAATTAGAAGTTACTGCTCTCATTAGTTGAACGTTCTATTAGAGTAAGTGTATGTTCTCTGTTTGTAAGCTATGACTTGCTCCGGTGGTGTACAAACTGACACTACATCTACAATTTTGGACATCATCAGAGCTACAGGTTCAAGGTAGGTAGGCTACCTTAAAGTGCATATACTGACAGACTTCATTTATTCACACAACTTCTCTTATCTGAACACATCTTAATGATTAAACTGGCACTCTATATATACATATGGGCTTCATTTATTTGAACAAATTCACTTAATTGAATGGTTTTAACATTGAACTGAATCAAATGTTTGGATAATGGAGGTCCTACAATACTTATTATAGATCACAGTTAGACAAGCAAATACAAGTTGTTTTATACGTTAACAAATTTACTTGGTTATGTGTGACCCGGTCCTAGTAATAATAATTACATAACCAAGTAATAAGAATAATACTTTTTTTCGTCAAAATACGTCATAAATAATTAAATAATGTATGGCTAAACCACTGCACATAAAAAATACGCACTAACACTTAAAACTGGTAATGCTGCCTAATCCATATGGAAAGAAATCTTAGTTATGTTAATCCATACAGAAAGAATCTTTGGTTTTCTTTGGGTAGTAGTTGTTTGCTGATGTTTTCGAGAACTACTCACTTTATGTGGTTGTTGGATGTGCCATCCTTGCTGACATCAGGGGTGTACACAGGAATTTTGAAAAAGGGGTTTCCACTACAGCTAAGTGACTGTTATATCAGAATAGTTTATATTGTCTGACTGCTTTATTAGAGTATCTCAATCTTTTCACCAAAATCATAATTAAGAACAATGCTTATAAGTGTTGCTATCATGTGAAAAACCATTATTTAACTAAGATAAAAGTTTAAAATGTGTCCTGTTCCACGACAGATTCCAGATTCTGGAACCCTGAAGTTTCAATTTCTTAATGTTTCAAGTACAGTGTAAAATCCAAAGGGGTTTCCTGAAACCTCTGGAAACTCCCCTCCATATACCCCTGCTGACATTATTGTGACATCACTGTTTAATGACACCTCTAAAGTGACCAGACCCTCTCTCCATGCAGAGGGACAGACTAGATAGAAACGCTATTAACATCTGTAACGTTAACCGTGCTAAATTTCTAGGCCAAACTGTTGGTGTTTCTTTTTCAGGTACTCATAAGTTAGACTCTAAATTGATGAATGTTCTATGAGAATACAATCCACTCTAAAGAATTTGTTGACATCTGATTCTAAAAAAAAATTGACAATTGTTTTTCATTTCAACACTGTTGTGCAATGGCATAGCCAGACTTTGCCATGTCTGGGCACTGGGTGGGAAAGTCATATTCAGCCATGAAACACACATACACATGCCCATCTTCATATGGACCTCAATACAACATTTCAAAGAATAGTGTTATGCATTATGTAACACTACTGTATGCAAAATGTATTACCAAGCTTTAGTATTTATATAGCTAGGCCCTAAAGTCTATCAGTTCTTCTGAATTTTAGGTGCATTGGAATTAGCAGCAATGAGAAGGTGTGTACACTGGAGAAATGATTGTCAGTTCACTTATTGTATAGTATGATAGTACTGTTATCGTACTGTATAGTAGGAACCACAAAGGCATGGGTGTAGCCCATCCAAAAACCATCCTCACTTTTCCCAAACGATGATGTGGCAGTATTGGCTAGGTAAAACTAAGCCAAAACAAGCCTTCAGATGTTTCCAACAAGTTGCTACAGAATTTGAAAAAAACATTTAACAGAATATCTACTCTTCTACTCTGTGTGTGTCTGCGTGCATATGTGCATGTGGTGTAGTGGGTGGTGATGATTGTGTGGTATCAATAGTCTTTTTCTAATGGTACAGGGAACAGGGAATTCTTATTATAAACTCCGCTTGTGATTAATTCAGAGTAAGCCAATTACTAGTAACTGTTATTTACTCTGATGTAAAACTTAGACCAACAAATAAACGTTAGTTTACTCTGAGTAAATCTTGGGGTAAACTACACTATATACGTAGTGTCCCACCCGTTAGTTTACTGTTACATCTGTTACAGGGTAAAATGGTATATCAATTTTCTTCCTAAAATGGTATATCAATTTTCTTCCTGTGGTGAAATGACGTACAGTGCTAGCTCCCTTGATTATCTGAACACTTGGTTATCCGAACAGCAGAATTGAGCTCTCTTTTGTTTATGATGTATGTTCTATTAGAGTATTTGAGCTCAGTATATAAATGTATGGGGTTTGATTATCTGACCATGTCTGTCCCAAGGGGGTCGGATAACACTGTATTACCCTGTGATTAATGATCATGTGGAATAACACAGTTACTTTGTTTATGCAAAATGGTAGCTTGAAACAGCCCTCGAATAGCCCTACTTCTATCCATTCATAGCCAGAATAAAATTCATTGGCAAAAATGATGTAGTGTTGTTTAAGTTGTGTTACTCATTCTTGTACAGTAGCTGAGTAATTTCATCAGTCAGTCAGACTTTTTTTATTCAGAATAATATGTCCCTGAGAGGTTCCCTATACTATACATGTAACTGTATTTGTTGGATATCAAATGTGGGAATAAGCAGTTTCATGTATTCTTGTTTTGTAGTAAGATAAATAAATGGAATACCTGTCTCAAGTTACTATTAATGGATAAAGATATACACTTGAAAAATTACTTTTGTATACTGTCAACTGTGATAAATTCATCCAAAATAGGTGTATCGAATTTCTCACCTACTAGGTCAATCGTATGTGAGTAGCAGCCAACATCTACAACATATGGAAAAACAATTTTGATAGTTCGCATAGCACAACCATTCACTGATGCCCTATCATGCATGCATGCCAGTAATTTATTTGCACAGATTCCATATGTAACTTGCAGAATGCTTATGACTTCCCGGGCAATTTCTTCACCTGTCATAGACTTTGTGAGTATCTGAAATTTAATTAACCTTTGCTTGAGTTGCTTGTCAGAAATAAAGCGCAGCATAACTGCAAAGGCCTCCCCAAGCCTTGTAGTTCCATCAAAAATTACAGACACATACTGCTCACTCAGTTCTTCATGAATTTTTTGCTGTTCTTGGCTATGAACAAATGGTATAAGATCAAACATTCCTCTAGCATCAGTTAATCTGTATGCATCCTCTTCAAGTATTTCATGTAGGGACTCTACTTTTGTTAATGGAATTCCAGCCTTCAAGAAAGCTGTTACCACCTTCACACGATACAATTTCTGAGCTTCAGGCAAGCTTTCTCCTCTTGGGTTAGCATTAGCTTCATAGGCTTTTAGTGATTCTACAATTGATTTATCAGCGATTTGTTGTTTGGTTCTTGCTGATTTACTGGTCTTGTGCTTCAATGATGCAACATGGTTCTTGATAATACCTCGCTTAAGTGACAACTCTTCTCGACAGCTATGACAAATGAATTTTCCAGCTGAAATTCCGAAAAACTCACCTGGAAACTCTGAACATCTTTGAGCAGGAGTGACTGATTTGGGATCAGTGCTACAGGACGACGATGAAACCTTGCGTTTCTTTCCTTTTTGGTGGATTTTGTCGGACAATTCTTTTCCGACACAGATCTGAAGATGTTGGCCTTTGCAGAATTGATAACAGTGACCTGTTACTAGCAGTTTTGTTCCGAGCTGTTTCAGTTGTACTTGTAGTACTCGTGACACATGCCATGCTGCTTTGAGAAGAAATCTCACCACCAGAGTCATATTCACTCAAAGAATCAGATGAAATATTACAAATTTGTTGTACCATTTTGTCTTTTCCCCCAGCTGCCATGCTTACAATGTTGTAGAGAACTGGCGTACCTCGTGGCAAGTTTATGGCTAATTCAAATATAAGCGAACAGTTAACAAAAATAATTTTTGAAGTGCTTTAATCGTTCTTTACTATAATGTTTAAAATTTTCGCCTATTATGCTCGCATTATGCTCAGTGCTTTAATATATCCATTATGCTCAAATTTATGCTGGCATAATCGGCGGGTCCCTAGGAATAGAGCTCGTTATTGATTGCCTTTTTCCATCCATATCGAGAGGTACAAGACATGGTAGTGTGGATGTTGTGAATCAGTTTAATCTTGTTGTATTTACCTTGGTATTGAAAGAATGCAATTAAAAGCAATAAATTTCAGTAGTGCTTATATATTGTGTCCAACTTCCTCTGCATCCCAGCTCAGCAATGCAGGCAATATAATTAAATAATTATGAAATAGTTAATGAACCATGAAATATTCTCTAACTTTAGTTAATGGTGGCATGCTGTACATTATCTCATTGAACAATTAAAACTGCCAAGGTACCAATAAACTTTTGCAAACTTCAGTAATCCCTAATATACAGTGCTGCCATACTATATAATATTATTTGTTGCATTTAACCTATACATTTCCTAGGTCAAAGTGAATTTTCTTGTTGTTGGCTACACACATGAAGATAGAAACTCTTCTCAAAGGTTGCTGAAGAAATTAATGCACACGGATGTGAATCACTACCTGGTAATGTTTTACAGTGTGCTTCCTATCAAATCTGTAAAATTTATTTGCTTACTGACATTTTAGATAGAGTACGTACATTGCATATGCAGCAGGTAAAGCTTTTTGCTCACTGATACTGCTTAACAGATTGACGTGATGCACTAGTTAAATTGCAAGCTGGTTACTAAACTTTGAGCGGTCGGTTGTTTTAATCATACACGTAATTGAAGGTTTGTATCCTAGTGGTTAGTCTGTAGCTGGCACAGATCAAAGTACAAAAGTACTTGTATTTGTATTTGATTATGTCATGGGTGAAAGTAATTTTATTCAGAAGTATGTTTGACCTTAAGCCTGATTCCAACACCTATATTGAGATGTTGAATACATCACCAGCGTAATAATCTAATATGATCATTGGTGTTTGATATTTTGCACATAGAGCTTTTGACTCGTATCGCCTGCAGCAGTAAACATCTGACCGATTTTGCATTGTTTCCAACTGCCACACAATGACTACAATTGTGCTAGAGTTCATTTTCCTTCTACTTATATGCAAGCTAGAAATCGCATTCTTGAAGTTTCTATTTAATGCCCGCCACGTGGCATGTTGTGCTCTTACCAATCCATCAAATTCTGTTTAATCCTGATGTAGAATTGCTTCCTTAATATCATTGTAAAAGGTAAACTACTGTCATGTTATAGTCATGTCCAACTCTTTAATAACAGCGAGGATGGTTTTCTGAAGTCTGCCAGCATGGGCAATAATTTACAGCTGTGAATCATATGCTTACAGTGCTTACAAAATAATAGTTTAGCAGGTTAAATGATAGTTTTTCAGTGTATGTAGTTGCAAAACACTTTCATGCAGTGGGCATTAAATAGAAACTTCGAGCGAGTGATTTCTAGCATGCCTACAAGTAGAAGAAAACTAACCTCAACTCATTATGTGATGGTAAGAAACAGTGTACAATCTGCTAAATGATTTATTAACTTGGAGTGTGCCCCGTTCCATTTCGTTCCGGCTTTTAGCACTACCCGCAAGTTTATATACTTTCAACTAGCAGTACATGAAAACAAAGAGTTTGTAATACAATTTAAGTAAGGGAGGTTATCCACCTTCCGTGTAGGTTATCGCACAAATCAAGGTATCTTCGCTATTTTAGAGACCCGAGGAATGACAATAATCACCGAGGACGAAGCCCGAGGTGACTATGTGCCATTCTGAAGGTCTCTAAAATACCGAAGATACCATGGATTGGGTGATAACCAATTTAGACTATGGCCCGTACGGCTCTGGTCACTGCCAATAATTGTGGCTTCCTGATCAAATTAGTGTTAAAATAACTCACTGGTAGACTTCCTAGATGAATACGATCATCTCTATTATCCAGTCATGTTTTCTTCGCACTCTAGCAATGATTTCTGATAGCTGTTGTGACTGAATCCAGCAAAACACGTGGCGCACGTGACAAATAATTTTGTCACGGGTATCTAGCCAGTTTAGATACCTA
Organism: Dysidea avara; assembly: GCF_963678975.1. Taxonomy (NCBI): domain Eukaryota; kingdom Metazoa; phylum Porifera; class Demospongiae; order Dictyoceratida; family Dysideidae; genus Dysidea; species Dysidea avara. The sequence continues at coordinate 1,407,786 of NC_089285.1, read as the reverse complement.
CCCCAGGTATCTATTGGATTTTAAATGCCTCATTAACAACCAAACTTCAAAGCATACTATGCATACCATAGTCTAATTACTTATAATATGAACTCCTATTTGTCATGCATGGAGTGGTTCATGATAGTATGATACTTACAGGTGAGTCATCTTGGGGAAGGGCAGTTAGTGGTCCCCGGGGCCAACTTCTTCATATCCATTCTCCTACAGAAAATGAACATTCATGTAGCTGTACAAGACCCTTTTTTGTGGGGCCTGTGTACTGATTATCCTTGTGCATGCATGACATCCACAAATAAAATTACTAAAACACTGGTACCTGTATTTATCCACTAGCTTTCTCCACTGGCACTTGGACTGGTGGTTTTGGTGTCTTTAATGTAAAATATTCTACAATTAATGGTTGTTTATGGTCAGGCAGCATTAGATGGTGCAATGCCTGCCTGTGGTGCAATGCTGCCTGGCTTTTTCAGCCTGATGGCAAAACGCAAATCTAACAAAAGCAACCCCTCTGCTTGTTCCTTTGTCTATCAAAATGTCAGAGTGTATTATCTGGCCATATGCTGAAAACAAGTTGTTTAGCTCAGACAGTGTGTAGGTCTTGGGTAGCTGGGCGATGTATATTTGGAATGTTTAATGTCAGGCCTCGAGTAGCTGACCTGAATGGTCTTGTAGTCAATTTCGTGACCATTAAGCTCCAGGATTTTGGCAGCTGACTCTGCCTTAACAAATTCAATAAAATCATATTCTAAACTAATTCCAGTGGCCTTATCACGGATTATCTTGCAGCTAGTCACTTGGCCGTAATTAGACAACATTAATTCCAGCTCCTTGTCCAACATGTACTGTGGCAGGTATCTGACTATTAGCTTAGTCGAGCTAAGATCCATGTTAACTTCTACAGTTGTGGCTGTACGGCGATGCAGGGATCTGAGCTTCAGCAATTAAACAAAAGGTGAAACGGAATGCTAGAAAAAAAGGTTATGCCAATAGCACTCTCCAGCGGTTTCCAAACAAAAGAACTCCATCAGTCACTATTAAGGAACAGAAGTATAAACATCAATAAATAACAATGTTATAGCGAACAAAACAAAACACAACACAGTATATAGATAAGGTGCAATTAATTCCTTTACTTAGTACAACATATAACGAACCTTCTCCGTACCAACATATAACAAACCTTCTCCGTACCAGCAATGGGCATCAGTCAGTCAGCTAAAAATGCGTATTTGTAGTAGTGGATATAAAGTATAGGATTTAACAAAGGTTTGTTAGAGCAAAGTGTGGTTTAAGTACAGTATGACAGTGGGATGCAGTCACCATGGATTTTTTTCATGAATTTCCAGACAGCTATTAAGCAATAGTATAGTATAAATGACTAACTACATGTGCATAAATATAATTTCCTTGTACCAGAGCCTGACAGGACTTCTGTGCAGTGTACTACAGAAATTTGGAGTACTGAAGTTAGTAATGACTCATTATTCAGTTTTACCATCCGCTGGCTTACAAAGCTATTTGAAAAGAAGGAAGAAGTATTGCATGCTGCTTGTTGTGATTTATCTTCGAAAACTAACAGCCCGAAACTCACGACGAACACGAGGTCACTTACATGGCAGCCATTTTTTATCACGTGATTGAAACATGCGTACCGAAAACCTATATCCTAATTACACTAACAAAGTTAAACCTATAATAAATACAAATCAATTCTAACACACTCCCCCTGTTTGGTCACAGATGGGAGCAAACACTGTCAATGTCCAGTCCAGGTTCTTCGTGTCTGTTCCCCCCTGATTGCAGCTTGTCTACGCAGCCTGGAATTGTCATCCTGTTGAGGGACTTCAGTATCATTTGCACCTTCAGCCATTTTATCCGAATCATTAACAAGCGAGCCATCTGTTACAACTGTGGGAGGAACATCAAATTGAATTTCTTCTGAACAAGCAACCTCAATGGGAATTAGATGACGTGTGCTCCTCTTCAATATCTTGGGGGGTCCACTTCCTGTTGACACATTAATTAAAGCTGCTCTAGCAATTCCATCTGATCCCTTTAGAAGCTCAATTACCTTAGCAAATTTCCAAAAAGCTCTTTTAATATGTTCGTCCTTTAATATTACAACATCTCCAACTCGAACAGAAGAGCCTGATCCACTGAGCTTACTTGTCCGTACTTCACGTAGACTAAGTAGGTAGTCTTTCCTCCAACTGTTTATTATCTGATTGAGTACGTGCTTGTGATTCCTTGACCTTCTTGTCAGAGCAGCATTAGTACTAACAACTTCATAGTGTCCTGCACATGGGGAAACAGCCATCCGTCGCCCATACAGTAAATGTGATGGGGTCAAGGCATAACTCACCCCTTCGTTGTCATCATATACGAAGGTCAAAGGACGACAATTAATCACAGACTCCACTTCAATAAGGATGGTGTTCAGTTCATCATATCGCAAATTTGACCTTCCTATTATCTTCCTCAGGGGTCTCTTCACTGTTTGTACCATCCGTTCATAAAAGCCTCCCCACCAAGGGGACTTGGCCACAATAAATTTCCAAGTGGTACGCTGGTTACTCAAGTACTGCAACACCTCAGCAGCTCGACAAATCGAACTGATTTCTCTTGATGAAGACTTAAAGGTCTTTGCGTTGTCTGAGATTAAAGTAGCTGGCAAGCCACGCCTACCAACAAACCTACGAAATGCCAGCAAAAAAGTGTCGACATTAAGAGAACGAGTAAGCTCCAAGTGAATTGCATGGGTAGATGCGCACGTGAACAAACAAATGTAGACTTTGGAAGAAACGTCTGAATTTCTTAACTCTCGAACATACAAAGGGCCTGCAAAGTCTAGCCCGGTGTGAGTAAAGGGAGGACTGTCTGATACTCTGAACTCTGGAAGATCAGGAGAGGGCTGCAAGCCATAAGGAGGACCTTCCATCCTTTTACACATTACACATCTTCTTATGATTCCTTTAACCAACTGCCTACCCTTCAAGATCCAGTACCTCTCGCGTGTGGCTACAAGAGTAGTATTCACTCCCCCATGCTTCACTCGACTATGTACCTCCATCACAAGTAGCTTGACGAATGGGTGCTTGGTGGGTAACAAAATAGGGTGCCTCTCAGTCGCAGCTAATAATGCATTGCCAAGTCTCCCCTTGCACTTCAGAATTTGTTTATCTAGATAGAGACCAAATTGTTCAACATACAATGGCTTACCATGAACAGAGTTGCTCTTCAAGTACTTAATCTCATTCTCAAAGGCCTCCCCTTGAATGGAACGAATCCATAGTGTTTCAGCCCTCTCCAACTCTGCTGCCTCCAACTCAGAATCATTACTATATTGTACATTGAGAGCCTTGAGTGGAGTACCCTTACATGTTTCTATAAATCTCAGTACTCGAGCAGTAACCCTGAGTAATACACTCCATTTGCTGAATTTCTGGCAGTCAATTATATTGTTCAGGTTTAGCAAGCCATTGCAAGCAACAGTAGTCAACACATGTGTTGTATCTTGAGCCGGGTTCTTGGCCAGTTCAGCAAGAGTATGATCATTAGGTTGAGGGTTGATAAGTTCAGGCCACTCACTCTCTGAGGACTTCAAATATGGTGGGCCTCCCCACCATAGGGCAGAATCCAACAACTTCTGAGCCCCTAATCCACGAGATGGAAGATCAGCGGGGTTAAGAACTCCTGGACAATGCTTCCACTGACTTGGTGAGGTATGAGAACGAATTTCAGCAACTCTTCTTGAAACATACTGCTTCCATGGTCTGTGATTTTTAATCCAAAATAGAGCTGCAGTCGAATCAACCCAGTAAGTAGGGGTTAGCTGCATTGGGAGTTTCCCAAGCACGGCGTTTACTAGTCGTGTTAGTATCAAGGCACCTAACAATTCAAGACGCGGAATCGACTGTTTCTTGACCGGCGTCACTCGTGTCTTTGATGCAACCAGGCTAATAGAGATGGTACCATCCATGTAGACATTTCTTAAATACAAAACAGCAGCATAGGCGTGCTCAGAGGCGTCACTGAATCCATGCAGCTCACTGAGACGTAAAACCCGTCCCTTCTGGAAGTAGCATCGTGGTACTCGAGCTCCATTTAAGATACGGAACTCAGACAAAAATTTGTTCCATTCTCTTAAACACTCACCCTCTAACGGCTGATCCCAATCGGTGCATTGACAACACAATGTCTGAAACAAAATTTTTAACTTGACCACAAAGGGGCTAAGTATACCCAAGGGGTCAAATATACTTGCCGTGACCTTCAACAATGATCTTCTGCTTGGAGGAAATTTGCTTGCTTGGTCAGTCAATTCTAAGAAATTGAAATGAAGCTCATCTGAACAGCTGTCCCAACCCACCCCAAGCAACTTGGACTGAGGGTCACCACTCCCAACAATAAACTGAAGTGACTTATCTCCTCCACTCGACTGGCCTGGAGTAGCATCAGTACATGAACTAGATTCAGCATTGATAATCCTTGATATCAATTCTGGTGAATTTGAAGCCCATTTTCTCAAGTTGAAGCCTCCTTCAGCCATAACATTCTTGGCAACCACGTAGGTATTAAAGACCTCCTCAACAGTGGCTCCCCCAGAGATAAAATCGTCGACATAAAATGAGTTCTTAATAGACTGAATTAGTTGAGGATATTGAGACTGATAGTTATCAAGATGTTTCGATATGACTGAACCCAAAATAGCTGGGGAAGGACGTAGACCAAAAACCAGCCGAGCAAATCGCAATGTAATAATATCACTAGCAGCATCAAGAGGGTCCGTAAACCATAAGAAACGTAAAACATCTCGATCTTGGGGTGCAATAGATACCATTAAAAAGGCTTGCTCAATGTCTGCAGTTACTGCTATCGTCTGCCAACGGAACTTCACAAGGACATCAAATAGTCGAGGAATCATATTTGGGCCTGTCTTAAGGAAATCATTCAGCGATAAAGGATCCATTCTAGTCTTTGCTGAACCATCATATACCACTCTTAGTTTAGTGGTCTGCTTGTCCTGACGTATTACCCCATGGTGAGGGAGGTAATGTACTGTGTTACTTGTTGCCGTAGCTACTCGTGAATCATCAGGGACTAACTCAACTATTCCCTTACTTATTTGGTCTTGGATAATTGTGTGATACCTCTCGAGGAGCTCAGGTGATTTCAATAATCGAGAATGAAGATGCCGCAATCGACCCAAGCAAAGGTCAAAGTGATCAGGAATAGATGGACCAGATTCCCTCCAAGGCAGGTTTACTTCATAGCGGCTATGGCAAAACTTCAATCCGACTAGAAAACCATCTTCGTCAGCCAAATCCTGGGAATCATCTAATACTCCAATTGATTCGGTGTCCCAAAAACTCCTTAAAGTGTTGACAAGGTCATCATTCTTACTTACTTTCACTAAGTCATCACAGTTCACTATTACATTACAATGTGTGAAGTTCACAGTATCACTATTGCCTGAGGGTCCCGAAAGGAGCCAACCCAACCTGCTATTCACTGCTACCGGACCATGGTTACCGACGATTGTCTCTCCTGTCACTACAGACCAGTAATAGTCAGATCCAATTAGAATATCAATTTGCTGTGTAGAATCACTGGCATCAGCTAATTGCAACCCTGCAAGGTGACTGAAAGCACTTGGATCAACCAAACGAGGAAGTGGACAGCAGATAACAGGTGAGGTGTAGGCTGTAATGTTGAAGGTTTCATTACTATACGGACTCTGAATGGGGACCTTGATAATGTCACACGGGTTCGCCACAAATGAGGAACTGCCAAAGGTATTAACGCGTAATTTCTCTCTTCGGATTGACTTCAGCCCTAGACGTTCTTGCAATGACTTAGTGACATAAGACAGTTGGCTACCACCATCTAAAAGTATTCTTATTGGGACTCTCTTGGTCTCTCCCACAGCAATGGCTCGTGCAGTTTGCAAGAGTACAACCCCCTTGCCAGTACTGGCCTTGTTAGAGTTAGTCGTACTTGTGACACCTTCGATACTTGTATCAACAGTTGACTTGTCAGTTAAGCGTAAATCAGTACCACCACTGCCAGTGTTCACTGCAGGGGGTGCCCGTTCACATATTGATTGGTGGTGCCGACGGTGACAGTGTCTACAGGTCCTCTGGTTATTGCATTCCTTTGACTTATGTTTAGCCCTTAAGCAATTAAAACAACGACCAGCCTTCAGAAGTATGTCTTTACGATCCCTTACACTGGTTACTGTAGAACAAGAAGCTGAGTAGTGTTCACCATTACAATAAACACAATGCATCCCGTAATTATTGGCAATCAATGCACTACCCGTGGAAGAGGGTTCACGCCGCGGTGGCTGCGCAACAGGGTTCTTCATCGTACTAATGGTAGACCCTTCGCTCACTTCCCTAGCCTCTACTTCCTGTTTCAAAATGTCAAGTAAGGGGTTGATCTTCCAAGCATTTCTACCGGCTTCACGGGCAATTCTTAAACGAATCTCATCTGGTAGTTTAGTCATTATGACTGGAATCAAGAAGCTTCCATACTGGTCCGACGTAACTCCTAGTGCCTCTAAGCCTCGAATGTTGACCATTATCTTGTCATATACTGTACGAAGTGCACCAGAGCGATCACTTGTGCAATTAGGAATTTTAATTAACCCTTCCATATGAGAACATATTATTTGTTGGGGGTCCCCAAATCTTTCTCTTAGCATACCAATGGCAGTGTCATAATGGTCATCAGTCAATGTAAGCCCCTGAATACACTTTAAGGCTGTGCCTTCTAACAATGAATTTAAGTAATTAAACTTATCCACCTTCGATAATTCTGTATTCTCATGGACAGCCGATTTGAAAGAATCCCAGAATGCTGGCCAATTCTTGACATCACCCTTAAATCTGGGAAGTTGCAATCTAGGCAGTCGAGGTTTTGCCACGGCAATAGAAGAAGGGGGTGGCAATGAAGCATGCAACATGGGTGACACGGGAGTGCTAGTAACCGGAGTAACTACTGTTAACTTCTCTTCAATCTTCTGCTTACAACTAATTATATTAGCAGTGACTGCTTCCGATTCTTCAAGTTCATTAACAATAGCATCCAATTCACAACGAGTGAGAATCTCCTTGTCCATGTCACTCAACAAATTCAACTTGACATCCAGTTGCTGTTTAATCACACTAAGTCTGATCCGTTGCGTTGAGTCTAAAGGGTCCGCTTTATTAGTAATTTCCTCAGCTTCACGAACAAGCTTTGTGATGACACCACGATGGCCTCCACGTATAGCACGCGATCTCTCATCAGACATAGTATTACCAGGCGAATCTCTAAACGAAAAACACACAAAAAAAACAGCACTAATTGAATGTAGTCAGGCTTGCCTTTACTGGTACCGTTAGATTAGAGTTCGCCACGGTACAACAGCGTTTTAGCAGGTGGTTCAGAAGATTGATTGTGGCAAAGGCAGCCTTAAATGACGAAGGAATCTTCTACACAAAGTGTTCTGAAGTCGGTTCAGCAGGAGTCTCATCAAAAGTCGAATCGCCTATCAACTTCCTCCGGGCTGCTTCTAGTTGAAGTCGTACAGCAGTTAATCCTACTCGTGCCCCACGTTGGGCGCCAGATGTTGTGATTTATCTTCGAAAACTAACAGCCCGAAACTCACGACGAACACGAGGTCACTTACATGGCAGCCATTTTTTATCACGTGATTGAAACATGCGTACCGAAAACCTATATCCTAATTACACTAACAAAGTTAAACCTATAATAAATACAAATCAATTCTAACACTGCTCATCCATTACCAGGTTCACATACTGGAGAGATGGTACAATATTATGCTTTCCAAGTGGAACATTGACAATGAGCAAGTTCATCTAATAGTAAGAGACAACGCAAGTAACATGGTGAAGGCGATGTCTGATGGGTATTTTGAAGATCTTGGATGCTTTGCCCATACTTTGCAGCTAATCATAAATGATGGGATTTTTTTGAAGACAGCAGTCACAGATCTTCTAGCTATTTGTCGACAAATAGTAGGGCACTTCAAACGCTCACCACTTGCATATGACCGTCTGAAGTCAATACAAGACAGACTCCAATTAAAGCAGCATCGACTAAAGCAGGATGTTTCTACCCGCTGGAACAGTACTCATGCTTCAGGAAATACTAGAACAAAAAAAGATGATATTAGCTGCATATACAACAGAATATGAAGCTTACCATTAATCAACTGGATCTCACTGGAAAAGTTGTTTAAAGTGCTGGGATGAGTTGAGGAAATAACTAAATCAATTTCAACAGACGCAGTATCAGTATCTTTAATAATACCATTTATTCAAGGTCTTCGTTTAAAATGATGATAGTGATCGTGTAGGACGAACGATGAAAGCTGATATGCTGGCTTCACTGAACAGGCATTATGCAGATATCGAAAAGAATACTATATTATCCGTAGTGACTCTCCTGGATCCACGTTTCAAGGACAAGTTTTTTTCCAAGAGTGATACACGAGCAACAGCTGTAGAAACCATAAACTCTAAGTTGTCCGAAATAACCAATGATGGTGTTTCAATAATACCTCCCCCAAAATGATCAAAATAAACCAAAGGTATATGGAATTGTTTCAATGAAATCATTGAAAAGTCTGGTGCATGCGTAGTAGGTGAGACTGATAACACAGATATTGAGTAGTACCTAAGAGAACCTCTCATACAATTTCATCGAGCTGTAGCAACCCTCCTGGATCCACATTTCAAGGACAAGTTTTTTTGCAAGAGTGATACACGAGCAACAGCTGTAGAAACCATAAACTCTAAGTTGTCTGAAATGACCAATGATGATGGTGTTTCAATAGTACCTCCCCCAAAACAATCAAAACAAACCAAAGGTATATGGAATTGTTTCAATGAAATCATTGAAAAATCTGGTGCATGCGTAGTAGGTGAGACTGATAACACAGATATTGAGCAGTACCTAAGAGAACCTCTCATACAATTTCATCGAGCTAACTCTTACCTGTGGTGATGGAAGGAAAACAAACATCGTTTAGTCCAACTGTCACGACTGGCAAGGTGTTACCTTGCACTTCCTCCTACGTTAGTTGAGTCAGAAAGACTGTTTTCCACAGCTGGAGATATAAACGATGAGAAACGAAACCGGCTGGCTCCAAAAAGGACAGAAATGCTTCTTTTCATTATAAAAAAAACTTTGCATTAGTACATGGAAAATAAAGTTGGTTGTCTTTGAACTTTGTTTTTAAAGCTTTGTATTGGTACTTGGAAAATAACCTTGTTTGTCTAGTTAAAACTATGTATTGTCAGTCAACTTATATACTTTTTAACCTATACAACAAATGATACAATAAACTTTGTCAGTAGTGAAATTATTAATGGCTTGTAATGATCTTGAGGTGATCATCAGTTTACCTGTAAGAAGAACAAAACAAATTATTGGTATTACCACAGCAAAAATAGTGTTTCAATACTACATATTCTAACCCCGTCTTTATTCAGTATTGGGACAACTATTTTTAAAAACTCCTCATAACGAGACTAAATGAACCTCAAATCTATAAATGACTCTAATGTTATTCACTATTGGGGGCTGTGGTCTGTTTTTGTTTGAGCCAGGGTAGAATATTTGGACTATTAGTTCCAACACCTAAACATAGATGGAATAATACAGTCAGTATTTATGTGTGAATTATGCTGTGTACTTATCCCTCTTATTTAGTCCCTGACTCCCTTCTTGACATCTATACATACACCCATACACTCAGATTAGCTGTAATAATACATGAGTTTACTTAGATCATGTAAATCGGATCGGTTATTTGTATCGGTTGTTATCAGCCATTAAGATCAGTTATTGGAAGAATGGCATTTTTGACTATCGGTGCAACATTAAGTTTTGGCATGCTAGGTTAGGATTTAGAGAACACAGAATTGCAATTTTTCATTGATTCCTTGTAAATTCCTTGCAGTTGCCACAGTAGAATGACTTTAATACAGCTGCCAGTCTCTAAAAAAATAAAAATTAAAGCTGCAAGCTGATGTACACGAGACAAACTAACGTTGGAATAGAATGACACCTAGTATTCATTTCTGCTGCCACAGTAGAATGACTTCTAGAGTTCAATACAGCTGCCAGTAAAAGAAACATTAAAACTGCAAGCTGATGTACATGACAGAAAAACTAACCTTGGAGAATAACTCCTAGAATTCCTTGCAGCTGCCACAGTAGAATGACTTTAATACAACTGCCAGTCTCACAAAATGAAATTAAAACTGCAAGCTGACGTACACAACAAAACTAACCATTAGAGTAGAATGACTCCTATACAACTGCCACAGCTTATATTAAAACAAACAAAATCTGAAAGTTGACGTACACAACAAACTAACCTTGCCCATTGCATCTTGCTCACTGGTTAATCGATAACTTTAAAGATATTTTTACGAGCACAAACAACCTTCACTTCCTCTCACGCATCCACTTCATAGTCCAGTTCATTGCTTAGTTGTTACCTCGGTTGTTACGTGAGTGTCGAGGACTGACTAGCTTATATAGTATTGTATTTAGAATTAGCGCTTGTAATTAGGTAATTATTGGTGTGCTGTAATTGGAGCTGTGTGTAGTGTTGTTCAATTAGAATCAGAATAGTGTGAGCACGTGTCACTTGAGTTCGTCGTCCGCTTCCCTACCCTATCACAAGCCGAGACATTGGTGCTGTGACCAGGATCGCTTAGCCTTGCTGAGTCTACTGGCGTTTATTGTAACCCAACATTTAGAAGTCGTGGTACCATGGCAATCTGTTCGATAACGGTATCCTGCAAGGCAAGCGATTTTTTCAGAAAGGTCATTTGTTTGGTGTTCTATTTCAGTAGGGAATAACAGGATGGACGAAGCACGCCGATCCGCCTTGTCACGAAAGGCCTATCGTTCCCATGTGACACGTTTACTGAAGAAGGTTGAAGAGCTCACCGGCAATGGAACGCTCACCACCGTTGAGGAACCTCACCTCACTACTTTAATTACCACGGTCGAGCAGTTGGAGAGTAAGCGCACTACTTAAGTGGAGTTGGACGCAAAGATCGCCGACTCTATTACTGAGCCAGATGAACTGGAGACTGAAATTTTCAAAGCAGTGGAAATACAGGACACTATTTCAGAGTACACTCATCTTGCAAAAAGAGTTATCGACCGTTCGGAGCATCAACCTCAAGTTCCCACTGCTGCACCACTGAATGTGAATGCCCCTCCATATCAACCTCCTAGTGTAAACACCACGAGCACAGCAAAAGAAACCCAAGTCACCAACACATCAACTACCCTGACTCATTCTGATACTGAGAACACTGACACACTTGAGAACACCGACTCACTGGAGAACACTCAACAGTCTGGTGTAACAGATCGAGAAGCCACTACTCCACTAGTCAATGTCACTCCCCAATTCACCACACGTCTGCCCAAATTAACATTACCCACATTTTCTGGAAATCCGTTGATGTGGCAGACCTTTTGGGACTCATTTTCGGCAGCTGTTCATTGTAATGAAGCACTCACTGGAGTCCAAAAATTTAATTATCTTAGAGCCCAGCTGATGGATGAGGCTGCTAGAACTATTGTTGGACTCCCTTTGACCAATGATAATTACCAACATTCGATCAAGTTACTAAAGGAACGCTTTGGACAGACGGATAAGATAGTAAACTCTCATATGCAGGCCTTGTTAGCATTACCAAATCCATCGAACAACATCACAAGTCTCCGTACATTCTATGACTCGATAGAAAGCCACATGCAGGCCTTGTTAGCATTACCAAATCCATCGAACAACATCACAAGTCTCCGTACATTCTATGACTCGATAGAAAGCCACATTCGTGGTCTAGCAGCTCTTGGACAATCAAAGGACTCCTACAGTGCCTTACTTGTTCCAATCATACTTGGGAAATTATCAGTTGAGACCAGACGAAACCTGGCCAGAGATCACCCAACGTTTGAATGGTCCATTGACTCCCTTAGAACAGCTATTCTTAAAGAAATAAGAGTGTTTGAAGCGGGTCTCTACAGTTCTCATCAATCACCTGATTCGTCATCAATGACAGCTTCCTTTCATACCAGTGCTCAAGTACAACGTCACAAGACCAACATTGGGGGTAAGGACCGTATGTGTGTTTACTATAGGGGTGCTCACTCTGCCACCAATTGCAATGTTATTGTTGAACACCATAAACGTTTAGAGTACATTAAGAAGGAAGGACTCTGCTTTAACTGCCTTGCAAAGCACAGGGTGGCACAGTGTACATCTCGCAACCATTGTAAACAGTGTTCTCATAAACACCATACAAGTGTCTGTAAGACATACTCCAATAGACAACCATTAATGGGCAACCAATCCAGTAACCCACCAATCCAACACACCAGACCCAATGAAATAGAAGCCAAGCAAACTGCTCCCCCAGTTAGCACACCACCAGCTTCCAATGCAACTACCCCTGTCACCACAACACTAGCTTCTAACCCACAATCATCAGTACTGTTTAACCAAGGTGACTCAATTTGTCTGTTGAAAACAGCAGTAACAGAAGTGGTGTCCGACAAGGTTCGTGCTGTTGCCAATATTTTATTTGACGAGGGAGCTCAACGCTCGTTTATTTCACAACAGCTGGCCAATACTCTAAATTTAACACCATTGCGACAAGAGAGTATCACTTTGGCACCATTCGGCTCTGATACCATGACTCCACAAAATTTAAGTGTGGCTTTGATCAACATTGTTGCAAAGACAGGCGAGTTAATTCCTCTATCAGTCTTAGTAGTGCCAAGAATTGCAGCACCACTTCAAACTGTCTCACATGCTAAACTAACCAGTCTTCCTTATTTACACGGTTTGACCTTGGCACACCCTATGCTGATTGGTGTTGACCATTACTGGAAACTTGTTGGTGATCACACTATAAGGGGAGATGGTCCCACTGCCGTTCAATCAAAGCTAGGATATCTTTTATCCGGCCCACTACACCTCTCAAATCATAGAACAGAGATTGTCAGCACCTTCCATGTCAGTGTTAGTCCTAGTATAGAGCAAACAATAGAGAAGTTTTGGAGTATTGAGTCTGCTGGAACACTTCCAGCTCAACCACAGTCATGCAACCAGTTCACAGATAACTACCTCAAATCAATTGTTCAAGATGAAAGCGGCTCTTATGTCACCAAATTTCCATGGAAGAATGACCACGCCCCCTTACCAACCAACTTTAAAGTATGTGCACGCAGAACAAGAGCATTAGCACGCCGCCTCACCAACACGCCTGATCTATTACAAATGTACAACAACATCATCAAGGAGCAAGAAAGAAGAGGCTTTATTGAGAAGATTGATTCCTCACCATCTAATAGTCCAGTACATTACATTCCACACCGTCACGTGAGCATTACATTCCACACCGTCACGTGAGCAAGGAGTCAAAGACAACGCCCATCAGAATAGTATACGACTAGCTGTCGGTTATCTGCAAATCATCCAAGTCTTAATGATTGTTTAGAGATCGGACCATCATTAGTAAATGATCTGTGTTCCATATTACTACGTTTCCGTGTTCACAAGTTCGGGCTGTCAACTGACATTGAAAAGGCTTTCCTGCATGTCAAACTTAATGCCAGTGACCAAGACTTTACTCGTTTTTTGTGGTTGTCGAATCCACAAAATCCTGAGAGTGATCTTGACACTTATCGTTTTAAGGTAGTCCTATTCGGATCTGCGAGCTCTCCCTTTATGCTTGGAGCAACATTACGCCTTCACCTCAACAAACATGATTCTGAGATTGCTCATGACATGCAAGAGAACTTGTACGTAGACAACGTGATATCAGGAAGCCCAAGTGAAGAATCAGCTGTCAGTTATTTCCATGAAGCAAGGAAAATCATGTCTGAGGCCAACTTCAATCTTAGAAGCTGGGCATCTAACAGCCAACAACTACAAGCCATTGCACGAGATAGCCAAGTCATTGATGAGAACCAGGTGGTAAATGTACTTGGATTACATTGGGATACCACTGCGGACAGAATATGTTTTATCCCAAAGTCGCTTGATTCAATTACCAGTTCTGTTGTCACTAAGCGAAGCATTCTACAAGATTCTTCTAGAGTGTATGACCCACTTGGAATCCTGTCCCCTGTTACCATCCGCGCCTAACTACTTATGCAAGAATTATGGCAGCAATCTGTCAACTGGGATGAACCTCTGGAACAGCAGATGAGAGACATTGCGACAGACCTTCAGAATGCTACAGTAACCACCTTGACCCGACGCTATTTTCCTAGTGAGAGCAATAGTGATGACCACACCACACACCTTCACATTTTTGCAGATGCAAGTATGAAAGCCTATGGGGCAGTAGTCTACATTTGTGACGACAACAATGCATCATTTGTTATCGCAAAAACTCGTGTAGCCCCAATCAAGCCACTTACTCTTCCTCAACTTGAGTTAATGGCAGCTCTTGTTGCTGCAAGATTGGGCAAGTTTGTTCTGGACTCACTTGGCAATCACTACAACATTTCATTACACCTATGGTCAGACAGCCAGATTGTTCTCCACTGGCTCAATAGTGGAAAGAAGCTAAAACAATTTGTTGCCCACCATATACAGGAAATTTCTCTTACCTTTCCTGCTACGTTGTGGCATTACTGCCCTACAGGAGACAATCCTGCTGATCTTGTAACCAGAGGAACAACCAGTGCAGCATTGTCATCTTCTCTTTGGACAAATGGTCCATCTTGGCTAACAGATGAGTCTAAGTGGCCACAATGGAATCCATCAGTTTTGACACTACATTTACAAACTGACATCGAAGAAGAAACTGATCACCTTGTACCAACAGAGCCTCCAGAACTCACTACAGGGATCCACAAGATCATTGAGATTTCCAGGTATAGTAGTTTAACTAAGCTGTTACGCATCACTAGTTATGTTTTGAGGTTTATTACCAACCTGAGAAACCCCACAGATAAACAAGCAGGAACTTTGAGTGTGAGTGAACTGAGTACAGCGGAGTTCAAATGGATACTGAACTGTCAACAGCTGCAGTTCCCAAGCGAAATACAATACCTGAAGTCTGGTGTACACAACAAGAAACGTCCTGTACTGGTACGTCAATTGCAACTATTTCTCGATGATGAGGGATACCTCCGCTGTGGTGGGAGGATCCACAATGCGCCTGTCAGCAGAACAACCAAGTTCCCATATTTGCTGCCACCACGACATACAATGACAAACTTGATTGTACAGGCTGCCCATATCACTCAATTACATGGCGGAGTAAATCG
The DNA here is from genome assembly GCF_963678975.1 of Dysidea avara. Lineage (NCBI taxonomy): Eukaryota > Metazoa > Porifera > Demospongiae > Dictyoceratida > Dysideidae > Dysidea > Dysidea avara. The sequence goes on along the minus strand of NC_089285.1, from coordinate 1,392,453 downwards.
CACTGTAACCGCCCCTGGATTATATCAGCACGCAGATGTGTCAGGAGTATTCTCAAAGCCTGTGTACCATGCAGGAAGACGTGTGGAAACCCCTACTTGATACCAGATTCTCCCCCGTTACCTGAGTCGCGAACAAAGCCTGCCCCACCCTTTACTGTCACTGGGGTAGACTTTATGGGTGCCCTTTATGTGCGGAGTAGAAGTGGAGAAGAGAAGGCTTATATCTGCCTGTTCACTTGTGCCAGCACTAGAGCGATCCATCTCGAGGTAGTCAGTGACTTGACAGAAGACAGCTTCTTGCAAGCCTTCCGCAGATTCGTCAGCCGTAGGTCTCTCCCAGAAACAATGATCTCTGACAATGCGTCTACTTACCTGTCAGCACCAACTGAAATAGAACAGTTGATTAGTTCGCCAACGCTTCAAGACACTTTGAAGAACAGAGGGACAAAATGGTGGTTTATACCAAAGAGAGCCCCCTGGTATGGGGGGTTCTGGGAGCGCCTCATAGGCCTGACCAAGATGACACTAAAGAAGGTGCTTGGAAGGACATTTATTTCTCTTACTGGCTTACAGACTATGACCACTGAAATTGAAGCTGTTCTTAATGACCGTCCTATCACATACATATCTTCTGATATTAGTGATCCAGAACCACTCACCCCAGCACATCTCTTGTATGGACGCCGAATTGTTACTTTACCTTATCCATCAACAGATGGCAGTGAAATTGATGATCCGGACTATGGTAGTACATCCACTGGCACAGACCTAAGAACACGAGTTGCTCGGCATGCACAAGTACTCCAACACTTTCAACATCGTTGGAAACAAGAATATTTGACATCTCTTCGAGAACGCCATACAAGTTCTGGACACAATGAACAGTCAGTCAAAGTTGGAGACATTGTCCTTGTACATGATGATATCCCTAGAGCCAAGTGGAAGATGGCAGTAGTCGAACAACTATTACAGGGAAAAGACGGCTATACTAGAGCAGCAAACATCAGATATAGTGGAGGAAAGACTAATAGACCAATTGCAAAACTTTACCCTTTGGAAGTATCCTCCATCAACAGTGATCATGTACAGGATACTACCACAGATACAGCCACCAGCTGTGTTAGTCAGCTTCCTGGAGACATACCGGTACGACCTACAAGGAACTCTGCTGCTAAAGCACGGCAGAACATAGACAAGTGGACAAGGTTGCTACTTTCGCCGACCCCGGAGGATGTTGAGGACTGACTAGCTTATATAGTATTGTATTTAGAATTAGCGCTTGTAATTAGGTAATTAGTGGTGTGCTGTAATTGGAGCTGTGTGTAGTGTTGTTCAATTAGAATCAGAATAGTGTGAGCATGTGTCACTTGAGTTCGTCGTCCGCTTCCCTACCCTATCACAAGCCGAGACAGTGAGAACCGCTGTTTTTGTGTATCACGTGCTGTATTATACTCTAATTAATGCTTGGCCTCGTGACACCGAAGGGTGAATCTGGCTAACAATGGCCATCAGTGGGTACAGGTTACTCTCAAAGTTAGTAAAGGTTTATCCTAGTTTGGGTTATGATTATTATTATTTGTAGAAGACGGTCGACGTTGCATTGTTCCTGTATCCTAAAGCATCAACGGATGACCGGTATGGTAACGTTTCAATGTATGTTTAATGCACCTATTAATGTAAAGGCCCAAGTACGGGTTGAGGGTAACGGAAAATCTGGGTTCGTGGGGAAATTGCACGATGAATTTACTCTAGTCGGGGTTCGTGGGGATTTGTTATTATCTGTATGCACCTATTGTGCAAATCCTCACCAAGCGCAGGTTCCTTTTACTGGAGATTTGTCGGGAAAATCTCGGGATATGCGGGGCTTTGTATTGCCTATACTCCCCGAGTAGTTTTGGAATTGTAGTTTTCAGGGATACAAATCTCGACCTCCCACCTCAGCCCGTATGGGGTGGAGTACACATACATTTTTCATTGGCTAATATACCCTGTTAACCAACCTTACATGGTTCTTATCTGAGACCAATGTTATGAAGCAATTTATAGCACTCTCTGGTAATGGGGTTCTACAGAATTTAGAAATATGAAGGACCTGTGTTATGGTACCCTCACTTTGCTCAGGCGCTACTACAGGGCCTTAATTCATTGGAACAATGTGTTTCTTGAAGCCTAACTATTTAGACCATATTTCACTGTTGTACCTTCACAGCTGTGTGCGTGCGTGCGTGTGTGGGTGTGTGTGAAGAAAAATACCATCCTGCCAATTTGGTCAGAGTATGAGGTATGATTGATATATTATCATTTAACTATATAACCATAGAGCTAAGAAGTGTTTTTCTGAGCCGAATAGGTTCATTTGACACCAGAGCCTGGATGACATTACCTTAGCAATCGCATGCGTATATGATGGCAAACACACTTATTGCTATGGTTGTAAACCCAAAATGGGTTATGGCTGTGGATCTTTAAACTAGAGAGTCAGTACTCTTTACACCAGCAGCACAGTTGCTTGTTAACCTTGACACGTACAAGGACACATATATAGTAGTCCCTATGATATTTGATTGCTTCTGTTTTTACTTTGACTTTGTTGATCTTTCAGCACTCCTTCCTACGTTTGTCCTCTGTCCTGGTATGCAGCTTCCTTTGTCAAAAAAAAAATTTGTTAATTCTTTCTATGCTTTTTAGATCTTTTGCATATACTAATCTCGCATGTACAGCTAGGTTGGTTACAAGTGATGATTTAATGATTTCTGATGTAACCCATGATTAATAATTATTGTACTTTAAGTATAACACATTTATTTAGTATTTATTTTCAAGCTTATATGCCTATTGTAACAAGTATTTATCTACAGTATAATAGCAGTATACGTAAAATGTATTTATATATATTTAATGTTGTCACTAACCTTTACTGGGAACAACTGTCTTTGGTAGTAGTCTAACCCTTCCCCAATCTGTATGTAGCTTTGGTTGTCTTCTGAGATCATTTGGCTCTACCACGATCTAAAGTTGATTGTGGTGAGTTGGTAGGTGTGCAAGGCCCCGACTGCTTTGGGGAAGACCTAATTTATTTCAAATGTTTTGACTTTTACAGGCCAAGAGTAATAATACAAATCAAGCGACAAATACTTGGGCAGGCAAGAAGGTTGGAGCGGGGTCAGCAAATGACCGTCCAAATTCTTGCTGCTGAAACCTATATCTATTAAGCAATCATCCTAAGTGGGACCTTGCACTATCACACTCTCTCTATAGAGAATGGAGGTGCTGCGTATGCAGCAAATGAAGAGCCTTTATCAGTGCAATGTACCAGTTTGTCATTTAAAAAAGGATTTGATACCTATGGATATGAAGCTGACTTTATCCTAAGTTGGCTCTTCCTACTGAGCGTACCCAGTTGGGCGGACCTATATTTACCCTAGTGGCAGCAGTATAGGTCTGAATGGCCAACAATGGCAACATTGTGCATATAACTATGAACCAACATTTGCCTTAGTAGGCAGCGATGTTGGCTCGGTAAATGACACTGTATGTAACAATGATATGAACCAATATTTGCCTAAGTGGCAGCTGTATTGGCTCAGTAACTGACAATGTCTGTTTTGAAATGTGAACCAACACATGCCTTAGTAGACAGTGATGTTGGCTCTGTAAATGACAATGCATGTAACATCGATATGAACCAATATTTGCCTTAGTGGCAGCTGTATTGGCTCAATAATTGACAATGTATATTTCAAAAACAAAAGTGAACCAACATTTGCCTTGGTAGGCAGCGATGTTGGCTCGGTAAATGCCACTGTGTGTAACTATGATATGAACCAATATTTGCCTTAGTGGCAGCGGTACTGGCTCAACAACCCACGTTATAAAAGGTAATGATGTACACCAGTGGGAGGGTGGGTGGTAGAAGCAGTTTGTCTACCCATTCTTCACGGTTGCACGTGTTACTGCATGCGCATGCGCTGATGTTCTAAATATAGCACTAACTCTTATTAATGCTCTGCTCCAAACAACCAATGACACGGTGAGTATACTATATCTGTTAGATTCCAACATTAACTCGTTTTAAATATTTTAAACTTCATTTAATGTTGTCACTAACCTTTTGTCTTCTGAGATCATTTGGCTCTACCACGATCTAAAGTTGATTGTGGTGAGTTGGTAGGTGTGCAAGGCCCCGACTGCTTTGGGGAAGACCTAATTTATTTCAAATGTTTTGACTTTTACAGGCAAAGAGTAATAATACAAATCAAGCGACAAATACTTGGGCAGGCAAGAAGGTTGGAGCGGGGTTAGCAAATGACCGTCCAAATTCTTGCTGCTGAAACCATAGAAAGATGACCATGTATACATGGGATTCTTTCACCACCAAGGATTCTGGCGCAGATACTTCGATGCATTATCGCTTATTTATATTACAAGCATATTATGTGTGTGTACATGCAAATAGAATACAGTCAAGTTACAGTACTCTGTGTGATGTATGATACTGTACTTAAGCGTGCAATAAATGTGTAGTGCTGCATATCAAGTCAGTTCATGTGTTTCTTGTTACTGTTATCTAGGTGCTGTCACTCTGCTGTGGAATACTAGATGAAGCTGAAGTTATCAATGCGGAAAATTTGGCTAGCTCACATGGAGGTGTCTTGATGTATCTTTGGTAAGCGTCACTCTGCCATCTGCCTAACATCTTGATGTATGCGTCAGGTATATTTGCTTTGGCTGCGGTGGTTGCTGCTCCAATGCGGAAGCTGTGGGAATGGTCTTCATTGATGCTTGCCTTCCATTTGGCCTAAGGTCTGCACCAAAACTTTTCAATATCCTTGCTGACCTTTTATCTTGGATACTTGAGCAAAAGGGCGTGAGTCCTCTTCTCCACTATCTGGATGATTTTCTCATTATATCTCCACCCAAATCACCTGCATGCTTTAACAACCTCCAAGTTATTCTCGCAGTATGCTCACACCTTGGTATCCCCTTAGCAATGGAAAAAATAAAGGGGGCCTGATAGCTTACCACCATCTTGAAGGCTGTCGGAGGTCCCGGTAGCAGCCGCTATAGTGGTGAGAGATGTGGGGTTAGACGCTGCTGTGGTGGGGAGAGTTGGGGAGCTAGACGATGCTGTAGTGGGGGTGGGAAATCCGGCCGACGCTGTCGTGGTAGTTGTAGATCCGCCGGATGCGGTGTTAGCTACGGTGTCGAGTACTCCAGATTGGACAGTGGTTGTAATGGTAGACGTTGCGGTAGTAAGTCCTCCTGATGTGGGGGTGACAGTTAGTGGTGCCCGGATAGCTGCCACGATTGCAGGGATGTCGTCCATTGTCAGGGGTCGCGGAGTGGCTGCTAAACATCGGCTCCGTTTTGGCGGCGGCTGCATGTCTTCCATCTCCCCAGAGGTTTGGGATCGTCGTGTCTTCTTTTCCGCGGACTTGCGAGAAGTAGAAGCAGTTTGTCTAGGTTGGTTACAAGTGATGATTTAATGATTTCTGATGTAACCCATGATTAATAATTATTGTACTTTAAGTATAACACATTTATTTAGTATTTATTTTCAAGCTTATATGCCTATTGTAACTAGTATTTATCTACAGTATAATAGCAGTATACGTAAAATGTATTTATATATATATATATATATATATATATATATTAGCACATCTATTTATTTGTATACATTAGTAGTCTTATAATAGTATTTATTACTTTCATTTACTAGATCTAGACTTGTATTTATGTGTTATGATATTACCATGTATAGGTACTGGTAGATGTACATACCTTTCCTCCTAGTTGCCTGTTCGTCTCATCAGCTTTTACATTTGCCTCTTTCTCAGCACTTTATGATTGTTTCTCAATGTAGCCTTTTCTACGATTAGTCAATTCTAAGTTGTTGATCATCAAATGGTACTTCATCATTACTTGGTGAATAGTTAACCCTTTATTACCGAAATTTTTTTTACAAAACCGCAAGTGTGAAAACTTTTATGGCTTGTGTGAACTGTGGGCGATACAAGTGGACCCCACCCATTAATTAACCCATCAAGCTATATACCGTTTGATAGCCATCTCTCTCTTCTACCAACACAGCTAGAATACTTACAGATCACACACACAACTCACGCGCTATGAAGCGAAGAAAGCGTATCTTCTCCGTATCGCCATGGCATTGAAAGATGGGCGCCGCCATCTTACTAATCAACGCGATGACATCACACTATTTATTTTTAGAATCCTTATCACGTGGGGAATGGAGTAATTCCAACTAAAGCCTCCTAGTAGCAGGGAGAAGGCGAACATGGAGTTTTAAACAGGTATTATTGTTTTGTATACGCTATTTTGTATTGCCAAGTGCCATAACTTTCCCATGCTTCTTCCTATCGCCGAACGGTAAACTTCATTAAAAACACCCGGTCCTTTTGAGCAGTTTGGTAGCAATTTCAGCTTCGTAGCCCCTAGGAAAAAGGAGTTATGGCTCCGTTTATAAAGGGCACTCGTTATGGCAATATATTAGCCATTCGATAATAAAGGGTTAAAACGTCACAGATAGAGGTATGCCATCACTATCAGGCCTACTTCTCGTTACATCAAGTTGACATGGTACCCCACTGTACAACCATTTAACATCTCTCTATTTATACAGAACCATGAGTAGTGTAACCCAAAAATACTGTGATGTCACTATTGATATCATTGATACTGTGACAACGTCATGTCTCCTTGGGCACTTTGTGCGACCGCTGCACTTCATGTCACCTGTACTGCTCTCCCTGATCTGCTTCTTTATTTGTTGCAATTCTTCATCAAGAGGTACAAGTCTTTGTTGGTAATTATTCATGAAAGTTGGTGATTGGGTAGTCTACATGCCCTGCAATAGGGATATCAAGTTCCAAATTCACCTGTAGCTGTTTATCATTATAACCCCAATTTTAAGCAGTAATATTATTGTTTATTTGTAGTTATAGTACTTTCGTAAATTACAGAATTTATTTCCATGCCTGATTGTTGCAGTACTCATTATTTAATATCATGCATTTATTTTATTCTATATACAGTGGATTTAGCATGTGCATTTGGTCATTATAGTTAAAACGTATTTAATACTTGTTTTTGGTAGCATACATATATGCACTTTAGTTATCATAATATGTAATCTTTATTATATTGTTTTCTTATTAAGGTACATTTAGATTCTTCACATTTTATTAATTAGCATTTTCCCTCTTTTTTGGCATTGTTTTGTATATTGTTCGCCTCTTAACATATTGTACCGAAAGTAGAGTGTCCACTCTTGCACAGAGGTTAGCAGCAAAATCATATTTTGGTGATCAGATTTTGGCAAGGTGTACAGTCATGGGTTGTCGAAGTCATCCTGCACTTCCCATTGTCGAGCTGAATAGGCTGAAGGAGAAGATTTTCCAGCTATTCCTTCAGCACTGGGCAGACCCCACAACATTTGAAGACACGTGGACATCATGCTGCACTGCCATCGGACAGCGCTGCAAGCGGCTGAAAAAGACAGGCATACACATTTAGAGTGACATCAATTACATGAAATATTGTGTATGTATGTATATACTGTACTTGTATGATAGCAATTGCTAGCGCCGTATTATTAAAAGCAGCTGCGAGTATTTCATAATGTGACACGTCATGTCACATGCAGAAGTAAGCCCATATTTGTAATGACGAATAGGACTACTAAGACTAGAATTACTATTTGAAGTAAGACTGTAACTTAGTTTATGATGTTAGAAAGTGTACTGTTGCGTTTGATATACAATTATCTAACTGTGTGCATGTGATTATTCATTTGTCTCGCCCCAGACTACCAATTGCAAGACCTGCTCGTAACAGTTGGCTACTAATATTAAGACGACGGGCCGTTTTTTTCTACAGAAAGTAGCAGTGATTTACACTGGTAGGATGTCTCTACTCTATTTTATGGTGAGCATTTAATAGATATTCTCATGCACCTGTCACAACCTACCCCAGATAGGGTAGCTGAAACTACCCTTGTGTGTAGTGTTTGTGTGTATTTGTTAATTGTCTGATTGCAGCTTGCTACAAGCTCACTTTACGTATACAGTAGAGCAGTGTTTATTCTAGGGCTGTTAGGGGGGATGGATTCACTATTGTAGTCATCACCTAAAGAGAGAAATACCAATATAAGTGTGACCAATATAAGTGTGCACCACACACACATGCGCACACGCACGCACACACTAGCCTCGCATAGCCAGACCTTTGCGAAGCCATCTTGTGTGGTTCTCTCCAATCAACAATCCCCAAAATCTGGGTAGTGCTAGAACAAAACTGCTATGCTGTGTTCACCACACCCTCATTCTTCCTGACCCAAAGCAAAAAGGAAAGCAGTCTGGCTATGTGAGGTTACGCACACACAACTAATACTTTCATTTTTAATTCTCTATTGCTAATGCATGTACTTATTATGTAATGAAATTATTAATGTACTGCTACAAGCAATCGCGAAAGGTTATCCACACGTAATTAACTTTGCCTTGATGAGTAAAAATTTTAATAGGTTTAGGGGAATTCCCTGGGATTTTAAAGGTAAATTAAATGGCTACCGTTTCGTTCGTGTTCCAGGTCTACCATTACGAAGGTTTTGAGGGTACATGTTTATAATGATATGAGTGTCTTATGCACAGACAATGGAAGGGATCAACTTAGCATAGCCAGACTTAGTGATGCCAGGGCCTAGCTGTAAGTATAGATCTATGCTGTAAGTAAGTTGCAAATTGAAGACTAACAAAATAATCAGTTGCAAATTGAAGACTAACAAAATAATCAGTTGCAAATTGAAGACTAACAAAATAATCTGCTGAGCTGCCTTCCACAGACTAATATCTCCTTATTTCTAACTAGCTACACTGCTTTCAACAATGACTGCTCTATTTGAGGCCATGTCCTGCCGTCTCCACCGCCTATGGTACAAAGAGCGACAGCTAATTCAATATCTAAGCTAATTTACTAGATAAAGAGGCTTCTTTATCGTGTCCTAACTAATGTTATAGCACCTTCTGTTCGCTTTACTTACAAAGCAGCCTCACAACAAGCGCCAGCGCTATTAGGAGAGTAGTATCACGAATAATAAACGGAAGATAAGCCACACTACCTTGACGACACAAGTTCCTTTCACCGTATGGAAAGAGACGGCATGAGTTGCTGCGCTGTTTCGATTGACGGCACGAGTTGTTTATACCGCTTGGGGAGACACGGCGCAGACGGCGCTTTGCAATGAAATGGAGTTCTACCACAGCAAACCACCGTTTGCCGTATTATAGGGCTATTTCTCTTGTGTTAGTTTAATACACATTCTTTGTATGGCTTAACCACTTTGTTTACTTAACTAAATGTGATAACTTTTTAGCTTCACCATCTCATTATTCATGGACCTTTGTTTATACAGACAGCTAGTATGTGACTTCATATTTTTTTATTGTATCAAACAAAGTTATGATGATTTTACAATAAGTACACTTCTGTTAATCACTATAGATAGTTTTGTTTCATGCGCACACACTTTCATATGGCAAAGCAGATAATACCAGAAAAATTAATTATTCAATCAATTCTTTCTAAGAGTCATAAAAATCCAGATTTTCTTGCACAGTTAGCATACCTGCCAAAGTTCGTAGTAATTCTTGTTATAATGGAAGGGGTCAGTGGTGTGCGCATGCATATCAGATGCAATTTAGTCGCCATCTTTGTATCAGCGGTTTTATATGCGAGAGATCATGACATTGTATCTCGCGGAGAGAGTGTGCACGATCGGCGCCATCGTCCAATGAGTCATGCTCCGCACAATGATAGTTATGGACCACAACTGTACCAGAGATGCCAACCTCTGAACAATTTTAGTTTTAGGAATGAGACCTCAGACACTACCAGCAATGTAGACCAGACTCAAGTGCAACTGCAGGATTTTTGGGTAGAGAAGACCAAAAAAAAAAAAAGGTCGCTACATGCTCAAAGTACAAAAATAGGCACTGCCTGTCCAATTTTAAGCACAGAGCTAATTATGAAGTAGATCAGGCATGAGAATTAAGCTGAAAGAGTGAGAAACAGAGGGTTAGGCGTGAGAGTGTGAGATTACTAGCCAAAGAGTGAGACTCATGCCTAATACGTGAGAGTTGGCATGTCTGCTGTACATCCCTGCTGGCTGTAGCGGTGGTGAAGTGGCGTGGCGTGATAGACAATTCCTACGATGACAGTGATCAAACAGCTCTAGATGAGTAAGTATTACTTGTACGATAGGTTAAGCTGTATTAAGTTGTTTATTGTATGACAATGGTTCAACATTGATTACATATAGTTTCCTTCAATGGCAGCTGCTTCCTTTAAAGAATCTGGTAGCAACCATATGTGTTCTTTTTTCACGGAGTTGTTCAACCTCATCTTCTAATTACTTACAGCTGTAAGTGCATTAAGCCTGATTGTGTTTTTATTCATTTTCTTTTTGATAGGGTAGGAATTACAGACTTAGTCTCAGTTAAGTAAGTACACTGAGAGTGTCCAGTATACAATTTATATTTACCTTTGTTTAGGTTTGTGGAAACTGGTCTCGTTTTTTCTGGGAACCGGTCTCATTTCTTCATGTTTTCCACTACTTTTTATCAACAGCTAACAGCTGCTACCTCATGTATGTCTGGCACTGTCAATGAATTGAGTGCTTTCAAGGACCTTTTTCATCTTGTTTGTCCTTATTTCACTGACCATGCTCGTATTGCTAACAAAAGTAAGTTCATTGAGAGTATGCAAATTATATTATATTCAGTCTTCTTTCAATTGTACTTATATTAGTGATTACAAGATTATACTTAAAAATTCACACTACATTCGTGAATGTAGTGTGTCACTACTGTTATTTATTGTATAGTGGCTGATTGTGGTGTAACATGCTATGTCATAGTTGAATATAGATAATTTTCAGTGCACACATATGCATGCTTGTGCATCAAATTTTGCAGAATAGTTGACAGTCAAATTCATATATGTGACCGTCTCCCAACTTGTTCGTACAATTAAATTTTTACACTATAATCGTGACCGGATTTGTGAAAAGATACCTTTTCACACACATTAAATTTGACCCGTTTTTAAACTTTAAAGCTTCATGGCTTTTTGATCATGGCATATAATTGCTTGAAACTTTCAAAGAATGTAGCTACAGTATCTGGATACATTTTGATACTAAGAGCAAGTTAATCAGTATAAGGAGTCAAGAGTTAATTCATTTTGTTTTCTGGTATGTCAAATGTGTGGAAAAGGTAAATCTGGTTACATATAAAGAATGGATTACCCAAGTTTCAGCCTGTTGTGGTGAGTAGATTTTTGGAATTCTAGCACTAGACATTAGGAGACTGGAGAGGTTGATTTGTACAGTGCGTATTAGGAAATAAACCACAGGCACTTGCATTTAGAGCCATAACATCAGTCTACAAAGTTGAAATTTGGATTAAAGTACTCACTATGAACCAGCGCATCAATGGAGCTACAGTTTTATTCCTTCATTAATCTGCACAAAGTATGAAGGCATGTCAAATGAAGAAATGACAATAATTCATTTACGTCTACTGCATTGAAAACAAATGCAAGTGACATGCAAACCACTGAGGCTACTGAAATGAAACAAATAGTTTTGAACAATCCATGAGCAGGCAAATAAGACGGTATATAAGTTTAGTGAAGTTGAGAATTGCTTCCCCAGGAAATGGTTTGATTAAAACTTGCGTAATTTTTTTTGAATCATGTGTAATTTTACACACACTATATATGCTTGTGCGAACATGTCAGGTTTTAGCTGAGACAGTCGCATATATTCTGTATGGTACATCTGCATTGTGTGATGAATCTCAGTACATATTTTAGATGTGCACAATTTGTAGTTGCGGAAAGAAATCCCGAAGTTCCAGTTACCAATGAGGCCACAGTGGGATTAACGAGTGGTGAGTATATTCCACATGACTTCATATCTTTCTGTTACACCTTATCAGTCAGTAAGTGAAGTCATTAGGTTAGGTAATCCTAAGGCTGCAGCACATGTTGCTGTCAGACCTTCAGTGCTGGTCACTGTAAAGTGCTAATAATAAATACTTTAAGTTTAAGGAAGAAAATCCCTGGAGGAAGACTGAGCATGGCCCCGACTAGACAATGGGTGACCTGCAGTTCGAATCCTGGATTTTTTCCTTACTTTGGCCCCTTTTCTGTTACACCTTATCAGTCAGTAAGTCAAGTCACTAGGTCAAGTCATTCGGTCTAAGTTCCTGAAATTAGGTTAGGTAATCCTAAGGCTGTAGCACATGTTGCTGTCAGATCTTCAGTGTTGGTCACTGTAAAGTGCTAATAATAATAATAATACCTGTCATTTATTATTGCAAGTGTCACCAGTCTTGCCAGTTGTTCCCGTTACCAGTGAAGCCACAGTGGGATCAACTAGTGGTGAGTATACTCCACACAACTTCATAATTGTCATTTATTATTCCCAGTGTCAGCAGTCTTGCCAGTTGTTCCTGTTACCAGTGAAGCCACAGTAGGATCAACTAGTGGTCAGTATATTCCACACAACTTCATAACTGTTATTTAATATTCCTAGTGCCAGTTGTTCCAGTTACCAGTGAGGCCACAGTGGGATCTACTGGTGGTGAGTATATTCCGCATAACTTCATAACTGTCATTTATTATCTAATCAAAAAACAGCCAAGCTGTAAAAAAAGGTGCGGCCCCCAAAAAGGCCATGGTGAAAAAAGATGTGAAATCCAAGGTGGCGGCCAAGAAATGGCTGTGATGGTAGGTTAATGGTAAAAATTTTAATAATGACAATTCAGGTAAATTTTGTGAAGCGACACAAAAATTCACCTGAATTGTCGTTATTAAAATTTTTACCATTAACCTACCATCACAGCCATTTCTTGGCCGCCACCTTGGATTTTACATCTTTTTTCACCATGGCCTTTTTGGGGGCCGCACCTTTTTTTACAGCTTGGCTGTTTTTGATTAGATATCACTTCTTTTTGTATTTGTATACTGCAAAGCCGGCCTATGGCTGGCTTTGGGGCTTTTTTAACCCATGTGTTTTTTTCTTTACCACAGGAAGATGAAAAGAACTTAAAGAAGAATTTTAGCACTTCAATTATTTTTGATTTTATTAGTAATTATACAAATTATATACATATATTTATTACATGCTCATTATTCCCCACAGGATTTTTTTTGCAGCTGATCTCTCTACTGGGTGACTTGAAATGTAGCTGAACTATACACAGGATGGTTTCTTTGTAGCTGAACTCTCTGTAACAGGTGATTTGTTTGCAGCTAAACTCTCTACATGGTGGTGTCTTTATAGCCGAACTCTCTACATGATGGTTTCTTTGTAGCTGAACTCTCTATAAGGTGATTTTGTCTAGCTGAACTCTCTACAGGGTGATTTTTTTGTAGCTGAACTCTCTGCAGGTTGCAGCTGAACTCTCTACATGATTGTTTCTTTGTAGCTGAACTCTCTACAAGGTGACTTCGTCCAGTTGATCTCTCTACGGGGTGATTTGTTTCTAGCTGAACTCTCTACAGGTGAATTGTTTGCAGCTAAACTCTCTACATGGTGGTTTCTTTGTAGCTGAACTCTCTACAAGGTAACTTCTTCTCTACATGGTGATTTGTTGTAGTTGAATTCTCTACTAGGTAGTTTGTATGAGGCTGAACTCTCTACATGGCGGTTTCTTTGTAGCTGAACTCTCTACAGAGTGATTTGTTTGCAGCTGAACTCTCTACATGATTGTTTCTTTGTAGCTGAACTCTCTACAAGGTGACTTCGTCCAGTTGATCTCTCTACGGGGTGATTTGTTTCTAGCTGAACTCTCTACAGGTGAATTGTTTGCAGCTAAACTCTCTACATGGTGGTTTCTTTGTAGCCGAACTCTCTACAAGGTAACTTATTCTCTACAGGGTGATTTGTTGTAGTTGAATTCTCTACAAGGTGGTTTGTATGAGGCTGAACTCTCCACATGGCGGTTTCTTTGTAGCTGAACTCTCTACAGAGTGATTTGTTTGCAGCTGAACTCTCTACATGATGGTTTTTTTGTAACTGAACACTCTACAAGGTGACTTCTTCTAGCATGATCTTTCTACAGGGTGAATTGTTGTAGCTGAACTATCTACAAGGTAACTTCTTCTAGCTGATCTCTATACAGGGTGATTTGTTTGTAGTTGAATTCTGTACAGGTGGTTTCTTTGTAGCTGAACTCTGTACATGATGGTTTCTTTGTAGCTAAACTCTTTACAAGGTGACTTCTTATAGCTGAACTCTCTACGGGGTAATTTCTTTGTAGCTGAACTCTCTATATGATGGTTTCTTTGTAAATGAACTCTCTACAAGGTGAATTTTTCTACCTGATCTCTCTACAGGGTGATTTGTTTGTAACTGAACTCTGTACAAGTGCATTTTTGTGGGTGATCTCACTGCAGGTTGATTTGTTTGTAGCTGAACTCACTAAAGGGTGATTTTGCTTGTAGCTGAACTCCTTGCATTGTATCTAGTTTCTAGCTGATCTCTCTACAGGGTGATTTGTTTGTAGCTGATCTCTACAAGTTGATTTGTGTGTAGCTGATCTCTCTGCAGGTTGATTAATTTGCAGCCGATCTCTCTACAAGGTAATTTGTTTGTAGCTGAACTGTCTATAAAGTGATTTATTTGTAGCTGATCTCTCTGCAGGTTGATTTGTTTTAGCTGAACTCTCTACAGGGTGATTTACTTGTAGCTGAACTCCTTACATTGTGACTAGTTTCTAGCTGATCTCTCTACAGGGTGATTTGTTTGTAGCTGATCTCTCTACAAGTTGATTTGTGTGCAGCTGATCTTTCTACTGGTTGATTTGTTTGTAGCCGATCTCTCTACAGGGTAATTTGTTTGTAGCTGAACTCTGTACAAGGTGCTTTTTTGTAGGTGATCTCACTGCAGGTTGATTTGTTTGTAGCTGAACTCACTAAAGGGCGATTTGCTTGTAGCTGAACTCCTTACATTGTGTCCAGTTTCTAGCTGATCTCTCTACAGAGTGATTTGTTTGTAGCTGAACTCTCTATAAGGTGATTTATTTGTAGCTGAACTCCTTACATTGTGTGTAGTTTCTAGCTGATCTCTCTACAGGGTGATTGTTTGTAATTGATCTCTCTACAAGTTGATTTGTGTGTAGCTGATCTCTCTACAGGTTGATTTGTTTGTAGCCGATCTCTCTATAGGGTAATTTGTTTGTAGCTGAACTCTCTATAAGGTGATTTGTTTGTAGTTGATCTCACTGCAGGTTGATTTGTTTTAGCTGAACTCTCTACAGGCTGATTTGTTTGTAGCCGATCTCTCTACAGGGTAATTTGTTTGTAGCTGAACTCTCTACAAGTTGATTTGTGTGTAGCTGATCTCTCTGCAGGTTGATTTGTTTGTAGCCGATCTCTCTACAGGGCAATTTGTTTGTAGCTGATCTTTCTACAGGGTGATTTTTTTGTAGCTGACCTCTCTTCAGGGTGATTTGTTTCTAGCTGATCTCTCTACAGGGTGATTTTTTGTAGCTGACCTCTCTTCAGGGTGATTTGTTTCTAGCTGATTGCTCTACAGGTTGATTTGTTTGTAGATGAACTCTCTACAGGGTAATTTGCTTGTAGCTGAACTCCTTACTTTGTGTCTAGTTTGTAGCTGATCTCTCTACAGGGTGATTTGTTTGTAGCTGAACTCCTTACATTGTGTGTAGTTTCTAGCTGATCTCTCTACAGGGTGATTTGTTTGTAGCTGATCTCTCTACAAGTTGATTTGTGTGTATATAGCTGATCTCTCTGCAGGTTGATTTGTTTGTAGCCGATATCTCTACATGCAGGTAATCTGTTTGTAGCTGAACTCTCTATAAGGTGATTTGTTTGTAGCTGATCTCTCTGCAGGTTGATTTGTTTTAGCTGAACTCTACAGGGTGATTGCTTGTAGCTGAACTCCTTACATTGTGTCTAGTTTCTAGCTGATGTCTCTACAGGGTGATTTTTTGTAGCTGAACTCTCTTCAGGGTGGTTTGTTTCTAGCTGATCTCTCTACAGGTAGATTTGTGTTGATTTGTTCATTGCTGATCGCTCTAAAGGTAATTGATTTGTTGTAGTTGAACACCCTGCAAAGTGTTTTGTTTGTAGCTGATCACTCTAAAGGGTAATTTGTTTGTAGCTGAACTCTCTCCACAGTGACTTGTGTGTAGCAGAATTCTGTGTAACTGAATTCTCTAGAGAGTGACTTAATTGTAGCTGAATTCTCTACACAGTGCATGACTTGTTTATAGCTGAACTTTCTTCAGTGTGACTTGTAATGTTCTGAATCTCTATAGTGGTATATTTGCTTAACTCTCCACATGGTGACTGTCTTCTTGCTGAACTGTCTATAAGATTAACTGTTTGCAACTGAACTCCCTACAGAATAACTTGTGATGTAATAAAATTCTGTAATGGAGTAAATAAATTAGCCGAATGCTCTATTAGGGTGACTGTTCTATTAGAGTATCTCGATCTCGCATTTGCTACACGGAGTTGGCTTTCGAATCATAACTCAGTGGTTTGTAATCCGATTCTTCTGTACTACTGCAAGGACTTTCTATGAAGATTATTCCAGCTATACACCGATTTTCAGCTCATTGCTCTAAGCGGTTTGCCTAGTAGGCATGAAAACTAATACTTTTTTATTCATAAAAATCGATCGCGTAATTGTGACACAGGTTGGGTTTTGTGTCATATCTCCGTGGTCTTTATCTCGATTCCTTTCAAACCACCAAAAGGCACTCCTACGATGGTTACTCCATCTACATAGCAATTTTCAACTCATTCCATGAAGCGGTTTACCCTGTAGGCGTGACAACAAATCGATCTTGTTTTACGCGAATAATCGGTCATAACTCCTGAACCATTCATCGGATTTGTACCAAATTTGATGCTAGGATTCGCCTTTGGACTCCCTTTCTGTGTGCCAAATTTCAAGGCGATTGGAGTACGCGTTTGCTTGTTATAGCAATTTTTGCAATTGTGCGAAAAGACGAAGAAGAAGAAAAAAAGAACGAAGAAAAAAAAACGAAACTTTGGCAGCTCGTATCTCGGAAATGGCTGGAGCGATTTCCTTCAAATTTGGAATGTAGACTCCCTTGGCTGGCGGGCAACTGTGTAGCAAATTTGGTTCCAATCAGATAAGTGATCACCGAGATACAAAGGTGTGAAAATGACGTTTTCGTTCTTCCTGTCAATATACTCACGGTGTGGCGCGCCGGCTTCTTGGGCCGCACGACACACTACCGTGTGTCTTGATTCCAAGTGTCAACAGTCTTGCCAGTTGTTCCAGTTACCAGTGAGGCCACAGTGGGATCTACTAGTGGTGATTGTATTCCGCATGACTTCATAACTGTCATTTATTCCTCTCTTGCCAGTAGCCTTATTTCCTAAGTTTCCATGCCCACATCTGCTAATAGTGAGTATAATACTCATTGTGCCTTGGACAACTTTCAAAGCTCTGAATCAAGTAACAGTGGATACCAATACTATACTGAATGACTGTTGGTGGCTATATAGACTCATTTGTCATGATTATCATAGTTCATAATAGCATTGTTCATCTACACTGTAAAAAAGGATCTTGTTATTTTAATAAGAAATTATTGTAGTATTTTGCAACCAGTTTGACAAACCTGGAGATTGTTAAAATAATGAAAAAAAAAAGTTGTTAATATAACAACTCTGTAATGTGTTGACTTGTTGGTATGTAAATACAACAGAGTACTGTTAATTCTACAAGTCACTTAGTTCATTCAAAGCCATGCTCGTTTAGCTAGCACCTTAAAGTGGATCTGATATCAAATCATCCCACTGCTGTGTGATTGGTAGTTTCATCATCATCTATAGAAAAGTATAACATAAATTAACACAGCTGTCATATAGACTGTAAGCGGATCTGCCCTTGCAGCCATTTGTATAGGAATACTCTAGGCCTCTTTGTAAATGCTCTAATGAATGTTACATCAGGTACTCAATCACGCAAAAGCTTCCTAGTGACATTGGTCAGCCCTGGTGAAATGATACAAACAGATTTTTTTTGTCCTCATTTATGCTTAAAAGGGCATTGTACCCAAGAAGCCAATTAATAATTTTACATGCACAGTGAAGCCATGAATAAACTGTAATAATTCGCTCATTAGAAAAATGTCAGCTAAAGTTTTCAAAAAGTTTATCTCCCTTTATAACTGTGATTCATGATTCTTCAACTACATAAGCCAATAAATCATAATGTACCTCACTTTGTAGCAACCCTGGCTCAGAGAGCAACAGAAGCCTGAAATAGGATGCACATGAAGTAAGGTTCATCGTAAATATTCTAAGCTGAGTTCTATCTGCTATATTGAACTGTCAACATGAGTAACCACCATAATTTATTAGAATCATGTTACAGTAGCCACTTTCAAACTTACCAGCATGTGACAATTGATGATTAATGGAGTATATATTTGCGTATAGGTAAGCTTTAAATAGAACAAAAGTTTTTTTAAAAAATATTATCATGGAATAATCTATTTAAAATAGCCTAGATTACCCTCCTTAGATGAGTCATCCATGCATAGCCATTTTAAATGACTCCAGAGGTTAACTGTTATTTTTAACTTGTCACTTTGTACAGCACGATTCTACTAAATCCGCAGTTAGTCATGTGTGACATTTGAGCATAGCAGAATGAACTTGAAGTTAGGTAATGTCTTCACTCCATAAAGGTATGGCTGCTCTACCATATATAGTGACGGTATCTTGGTTAGACACTCTCCTTAACTATTATATTATTGCAAAATCTTGGTTTCATGTGCGTCATATATTTATAGGCTCAGTGTAGCTATCTGAGTCATCATAATCGTGTTATTAACAGGGTTGCCACAAGGTAAGGAGCGCACATTATAATTTACTGTGTGAATGCATGGAAATACATTTTTCTGTGGTCTAGTCCAAATGAGAACGGCCACTAATGAAACTAATGACTTTTCAATAGTAATTGCTGCAACAAGCAACAAGATTTTTCAGCTGGTTGTTTTTTCTGCTATTCTTGCATACATCAACTGTCTAACACGATTAACTGCTCAAATATATTAGAATCATATAGTACTACTGGTATACTTTGAAAAGCTGAAGGTAGTGGTTCATCTTAGAATCACCTACGGTGATGAATGGCTAAGGGAGAGGAAGATTAGCTACGTATAAGCACCCTTTAATTCTAAGCATTCTTGGCAGTGTTACTACAACCTGAGTAGTGTATAATGTTAGTTAATTGTGTGAAACAGCTTACTCAAGGAATTAAATTTGGTCCGGGAAATCATATTCCTCCAATTTATTGGGTATCATACCTTCATCAAGTGTCAAGCCATCAACAAAATAATTTTCATCAAAAGTATAGTAATGTGATACCATATAACGGGTTTTTACTGCATCTATATTTTATCACGAATCTTAAAAGCGCGACACAAATTTATGCGAATGCAGCTATCCGCAAAAATTAAATCCCTTGATTTTATTATTTCAATTACTAGAAACACATTGAAAGAGGAGATGGAAGTATTGTTAAGCAGTTATATACATGGCTATCATGTTTATAAAGATATTCTGGACTCCTATCATTGGCGAGGAGCTTACTTGTGGGGATGTGTGCCATTGTGTGACAACACAATAGCAGTGGGCACACCCTCTCAAGAATCTGTAATTTGTTTTCATTTCATGGTGGAACAACAATACGTATCGAGTTACAGAACAAGAAGACACGAAAAGTTGACAACACGCAACATAAAATAAGTGAGAATTTAATTACTGTGGCTAGCCACTTTCCACAGGAATAAAGTCTTCATGTTAAAAACCCGCTATACGGTATAATTGACAGGATTAAATTTGATTTCACTACCATATCAGTAGACTGCTGATTTGAAAAAAAATCATTTGACTATGGAGCAACTGTTTAATAACTATGGTCACAGTTCTACATGGTGGTGTTTATGAAGTAATGAAGGTCACTCGTGCACTAATTATTAGAATATTTACAAAACATGTGTACTTATGCACACTAGTAGACAATACGAATGTGCCTTGTTACTGTGATAAGAGAGGGGACATGGCGATTCTGAATCAGACACTTGTGGATTCTGCATACCACAAATGAATGTAAGAAGTTGTAAACATTTGCTGATGTAAAGTGGAACCATCTGGTAAAAGCCACAAAACCATAATTAAATTCGAAATAAATAGTGTAAACACATTTGCAGTTCAAGTTCTTACCCTTGTAAATGTTATATGTGACCCTATTTTGGAAAACCATACATCTGGGCACATTGGCCAATTTTTTTTTTTTTTATAGCTACAATGAAGCACTGAGTGGTTATCTACCTTGTGTGAAAATTTTGTGATGATACGTTGAAGCATTCAGATGTGACAAATTGATGACAAATCACTTTGTTGACAAAGATCACCATCTTACAATCTAAAATTAATGAAAAGAGATTCTTGAGAGTTTAATCATGTGTTCTTTGTGCTTTTTCTTAATTAAATCACTTGTAATATTGTGTAGACAAGAAAATGTTTGGTTTTGGGAATGAACAAATCACCCAATTTGTAAGTTAATTGTTGTCCCACGTATTGTGAAACTACTACATGGTCTGATATAATTGAGTATATTTCCTAGATAAAAGAAGCTATGGGTGTGAAATTTCACAGCAAGAAGGCTTAATAGAGGTACAACACACTTTAAGCACTATCAAAAAGAATTTGTGTTAATTGCTTATTTTGACTTCTAAACTGATGCTTAATCTGGCTTTACGGAGTTACGGAGACCTTGAATACAATTTTCAGTGTTATTCTCTTACAGTGAGCTCTTCATCACGTGATGACATCTCCAATCACCATGTAAATTAATATCAAACTGGTGGGGTTCAGCGGGGTTCAGCGGGGTTCACTGCACCATTAAATTACGCACAAGAAAAGCATTCAATTAGCACCAAGTTATTAATGAAAACTTTCTGTAGTAGATTTTTAATTGCTCTGTACAAATCCTATGCACTAGTGTTAGTGTGTCATACCTCCTCGCCCGGCCACTCCCCAACTTTTGCCTCCATTTTGTCTTGTGACTTAATTGCAGAAGGCATAAAAGACAAAGACTATATTTTGCTAAATGCAATTAAAAGTTCGTATCTGTTTTCTCATCAAGTGCACAATCTGATTGTCTCTGGTAATAACTTAGTAGTGGTCACAAAATGTGAGCAAAAGTATATTTCATACCCATACCAATACATTGTCGTATATAGCCATACAGTATTTCAGTGCAGGTGCTTATCAATAGAGATTATAAGTGCTGCATTTAAAGGGGTCTGGCAATAGGCCAGTTGTAACAGCATCTCTAAGGTGTCAATATTGCTGCTCATCCCTTTTCAGCATGGGGACTTATAATCTCTAATCAATAAAAGTCCCTGCATTGAATAGTGCTCTGAAACTAATGCACCTATCAATGTTAGGCCCCTACCCCCCAGTACGGGCCGTGTGGGGACAAGGTAGGGATTTGACACCCTGCAAGAGCAATAACCCCACTACTGGGGCCTAAGTGTTTGTCTAATCCCCTACTATATTCCCTGAAGTATTCCCCCACTCCATGATCAACGCCGCATCGCTGGCTACGGGTCAAGGTCACAAGATTTAACTAAATATAGCTACACAATTCAATTGTTATAAAAAATGCTTTTGTCAAAAGCCCCACTACTGGGGGAAACTTTGTAGGTTAATACCCGTATAAACCCCCTATATGGATCCCGTACCGGGGGTACTGGAGGTTACAATTGATAGGCGCATAACAATACACCTGGTATGCAAAACTAGCCTCTAAATACCAATTTCCATTACCTTGATTGGAAGCGCTTTTGATCATGTTGAAGGTGTGATAGGGCTTGATTGCACACAGCAGCCAACCAAGGCACCACACGACAGGTAAAATTTTGGCGGGAAACGGTAACATTCCTGTTCCCTACCACAAACAGTATACTGACATTACTGAATGATACTAAACAATGACGTACGCGTACCTCAGTTAAAAAGAATCAAGAGCGCCTTCTTCCTTTGATGATAAGTGGGTCAGCGCATAGACATAGTCAACGGAAAGATGCAAGCTCGATCTTCTCGAGATTCCCTGTACTTCCCATCATACTACGCACTAATGTAAAAGCTGGCTAACATGATACCGACAGTGATCCACTACTTACGTCCATCTTCATTGCTTTCGGTGGGCATTTGTTAGGATTAGCAGGTGAGCATTAGTTAGATTTATGATGGCGCATCATATATTAAATGGATATCAAGACGCATTTGCTCCAAAACATTAGCTAAATTTATTGCACGTCTGGTAGGTATTGGTAAAACCTGGAACAGAGAAATAGGAAACAGGAATGGGAAATGGAGAAATGAAGATTTGTAAAGACGAAAAGCACAACAGGCTGCTTCATCACAATGTGCGGCAGTAAGTGGCTACTCTGAGGTTGCTTGATACTGTGGGTACAGGCTAGTTGTGTAACATAGCCGTGTATCTCAGAACCTCTGTACATGCCATCTCAGAAAGACAGAAATAACGCATGCTCGTTAACAGTACTGAAATCCAGTCCAGGCAACATCATTGTTTTGTGCCTGGGTACTTTACATTTTATTGGGTATAGGAATGTCTAGTAGTAGCTGGCAAAAACGTTTAATATGAAACATAGCGTATACCAAAATTTCACATGTGCAACAACCATTTCTTTCCTTCTAGATCACTACTGTACAAACAGCAACATCATTTTTCACTCAATGTTGACTGCATCAAACGTGTGCAATGGGGAGAGTGTACAGTTGGCTGAAAGAGACCTTACACTCTGACTGGAATGGCATTGCAGCAGATCATCCACTGAAAGAACATTAGAAAATATTGAGTCAAAATTTGACTTCATGATGACCGATTTACTGCAAGTAAATAGACGTTTGAGCAGACTATTAGGCAAAGTCGTATATGTTCAACATCGCCACTCAATCCACCAGTTGTTGTAACCAAACGTCGAGTAATACTAGGTTGTAAGCCCTATATTAAAGGATGGTTCATAGGAGACGACACACTTACCAAAAGTTACCAAAAGGTTGTCTGTCATGCAGAATGGAACGTGGTAATTTTTCTAGATACACCATACAAAAAATGTTTTAGTAATGATACTACAACTGCTTTACAATGAGTTAATGATTTCATGTACGGACAACCATAAAGTGGCTAAAAACTGTAACATTATGAAGTTGGCTACACAACTCCAAAAATGTGCTGACCCCCTTCAATGCCATCTCCAACTTTTCATTGAACAAATCTGCATCATTGTACATGTACATAAACAGTGGGTGTATAAGTTAATATACCATATTCACCTTCACATCTGTCCAGGAAGACAACAAAAAAAAACATATATGATTGTTCCTCTTGCTCTGAGTGGGCTGCTTTCTTCTGAAACGAATGTGCTAAATATCCCTTTTTACATTACTTTATATAGAGGTATAAACTTACTTAACATTACTCAACACGATTTGTGCTAACCTGCAGTCAGTTGTATCTTTGGTTTACAAACACTAGTGGCTTCATTATTTCTGGGTAGTGCTGAACATAATGAATGACACCACTGCAGAAAGACAGCCAGATTCCTTTTTGTGTCGTTTTGGACAGTGACATTCATTGGCGTACCCAGCACTTTAGGAATGGGTGGGCACACTCACCCACACATTTCACCCCATGCAACTAGTACAAAATGTGAGTCCATCTTTAGTAGTGCATAAACAAATGTACTGAATTCGATCGATAGTTCGAAGCATGCGATCTTCAAATGCCACAAGCAATATTTGAAGCAATTATTTTAGCATATGTGCAATCGTACATCGCCATTTTGTTTATTGTTTTGGACTGTTATAACACGTGCTTCACTTGTATGGTATTATGGCGACTAACTTTTGTTCAGACGTGTGGGATCACTTTAAAAAGGAGAAGACTGCTGTGTGTTGCTACTGTCAGAAAGAGCTGGGGTTTTGCGGGGGAACGACGAATCTCAGAGATCATTTGACGAGAATCCACCCTTTAAAATACGCTACCGAAGCTGAGAAAAACAAAGTGGGCACGTCTAAGATTGATACTTTTGTAAGTAAAACAGTTTGCTCAGAGGGGTATGCAAGAAAAATAACAAGTTTGTTGGTAGAGATGTTGGTCCTAGACTTGAGGCCAGCTGCTACAGTAGAAGGAGTCGGATTTAAACGGTTGGTTAATTACTTTGATCCAAACTACAGAGTCCCTTCTGCCATGCATATGGCGAAATGCTTCACGGAAAAGTATGAAACTGCTAAAAGTACATTGACAGAAATGCATAAGGAGCCCCAACATATTGCATTGACTACAGACATTTGGACCAGCATTGCTACCCAAGCTTACATTACAATAACCGCTCATTTTGTCTCACTTGACTGGGATCTAAAAACTTTCGTGCTCCAAACAATCTGTTTTCCGGAAGACCACACAGCTGAAAAGATTTCAGAAAAAGTTAAGGAGATTCTAGCAAATATTTGTGTGGATTGTAGTTAGAGTTGTAGCTGTTGTTCATGATCAAGGTAGCAACATGGAAGCATTTTCTCATATAATGAAGGCAGAGTTTGGGTGGAAGAGCACTAATTGTGCAGCACACTGTATCCAATTGTGTGTTGAAGATGGTCTCAAAATCGATGCTATTGCACAACTACTTGCTCTTTGTCGAAAACTAGTTGGTCCTTTTAAGCATAGCACTGTTGCTACTGCTGCCTTGGCTGACAGGCAGAAAAGAATGGGCATGCCAGTTAAAAGGCTAATACAAGATTGTTCTACTAGGTGGAACAGCACTTACTACTTACTTGAGAGGCTTGTAGAAACAAGATGGCCCATTTCAGTTGTTCTTTCTGATGAGAAGGTGACAAAGAAGGGATCGGACAAAAAGCTAGATTTAAAAAAACCAGCAGTGGGAGTTGGCTAAAGAGTTGTTGGGGCCATTGCAGCAAATTAAAACCGCTACAGTCTAGTTTAGTGAAGAAAAACAGGTGTCCATATCTAGTGTGTTGCCAATTTGCTAGGGATCATAGATAATCTCAAAGTTGTGGATGAAGATTCTTGTGTTGTAAAGGAATTCAAGCAAACCATTATTCAATCAGTTTACAGAAGATGGAATTTAAGTGAATTGTCCCCAATTCTTGGATTGTGTACAGTCCTGGATGCCCGTTTTAAGCATCTCAAGTTTCTTGATCCTAATGTAAGGAGTGCTGTTGTAAACGTCTTGCAGACAAATACAGAGATGTCGATGAGTGAAAGTGATAAAGATCCAGATTGCACAATGACTGATGATATCGCAGTGATAAGTCAAGACACTCTGAGTCAGGAGGATTCACAGGACCTTGAAAATGATACGCCTGTACCAAAAAAGGTGAAGAAACCTAGGAAATTGGCTTTGGATATTTTATTAGGTCCAGAGGACAGTAATGAAGGAACTCTCAGTGTCGCAGATGAAATTGAGATGTACTTACAATCAAAATCACCTCCCCGTAGTGTAAATGTTTTGAATGGTGGAAATTGAATGAACCCCGGTACCCTAATGTTGCTAGACTGGCCAAATCGATGCTGTGCATACCTGCAACGTCAACAGCAGCAGAAAGGGTTTTCTCTTCAGCTGGAATCACTGTGTCTAAAAGGAGAAGCTGCTTAAAGGCAGAGAACATTGATAAAATAGTTTTTAAACAAAAATTTACTGCAGCTTTAAGCGATATTGATTGTTTCACGATGAAACTGAATGATTTTAAATTGGTTATTATAATAAAATATCATACATTGTTTTACTTCAGCATGATATCGGTGCCTATAGGGAAGAGAAAATATTATAAGTAGCATTAACTATATATGCACAAATGTGCATATGCGATGGAGTATCACAGAGTACTATTAGCATGAGGTCACTATAAATAATTTGATCAAAAATTGAAATTAACTATCACCTTAAGTTCAAAAATAGTTACCCACAGTACTATGATTATTCTACACACATAACTTTCGTCAAAGCTTCGAAGGTTGGAATTGAACCTTCGAAGCATAAAATCAACATTCATTTATGCACTAATCTTTAGTGGACTCTGTACATTTGGTTTGAAAACTGTTTTAAAAGTATATAAATGTATCTAGCTAGCTAATAATATGCTATGCTGCTGTTCCTGCAGCTTACTTCATTACTGAGTCTAATGCTACTGTGTGAATGATATAGAAGCTAGAAACGAATACCAGAAGAGTAGCTGAAAGGGGCGGGCATTTGCCCTGTTTATTGTTTTGCTAACTTCCGTCACAGGCTTACCAGTAAATGACATGCATCCCAAATTATCTTACTGTGCGCTAATGTACATGGTATCACCAGGGTTGCTAGTGCACACAACATTCAACTAATGTACATGGTATCACCAGGGTTGCTAGTGCACACAACATTCAACTCGTTCGTGAATCATGATAATGATTTCTTGCACGTTACAAGCAATGAATGAAATGATGTGCTAAAAATATGGTATGTCTGAATCCCTAGGGGTTTCCCCTGTACGCACATTTCACATTAATTGCCATATGCAGTCCTGGCCACGTGTAACATATATTTGCATTATGTCAGACTGCGCTAAGTAACGTTGTTTGGTGCACCACCTTTAAATTAACCTCAAGTGGATGCAGACTCCATTATTGCAGGTGTGTCACGTATCTCTAAATTTTCTGATTCATCACCAAAGTCTGCTTTGCATATAATCAGGTCCCAAGATCTCAGGTGTCGAGTTAGAGGATTCTTCGCAATGAATTTGAACATGTCTCCATAATAAGAACTTCAAATGCCCCTATATGAAACAGTTCACATAATCTACAACTTAAACAGTATTCAGGTTATAACATTATTATATAAAGCATAGATTTAAGGCAAAACATAAAACTGCTGCAATGAAAATATAAGAAAACATTACACGAACCGAGGAAATTTTCTAAATCTGTAAAGTTTCCTATTACCATCCACATGAATAGAATGTTGGCTGCCATAGCAAGCGGGACAGTCTAACAGTGGTTGTCTGCTCAACCGTAGTAACTCCATTTGGCAGTATCTGTATTCTTCAAAGCATTTTACAGATGATGACTGATTGATAATTGAAACCTAAAGTAGGCACAATTAATAAACCACAATGGAACCCATACAGAAAGCAAATAAATTACCCTGCCATTGCGAGCTGATATCTATTCTAAGGAATGAATGAATGCATCCACTGATAGAAGTTCCCGGGAGACTTATGTATTACATCATATAGTTCTAAATGACAACTAGAAAACAAACAGTGGGATGTTTGACTGACACTGCTTAGACTGACACTGCTTTGCTTCTAGCTGATCACTTTGTAGAGAATTCAACTACAAATAAATCACCCTGCAAATAGTTCAGCTACAAACAAGTCACCCTGTAGAGAGATCAGCTAGAAGAAGTTACCTTGTAGAGAGTTCAGCTACAAAAATAACATCATATAAAGAGATCAGCTGCAAACAAATCACCCTGTAGAGAGTCCAGCTACGAACAGATCACCCCGTAGAAAGATCAGCTAGAAGAAATCACCTTGTAGAGAGTTCGGCTACAAAGAAACCACCATATAGAGAGTTCAGCTGCAAATAAATCATCTGTAAAGAGTTCAGCCAGAAACAATTTCACCCTGTAGAGAGATCAGCTAGAAGCAAGTTATCCAGAGATCAGCTAGAAACAAGTCACCCTGTAGAGAAATCAGCTAGAAACAAGTCACCCTGTAGAGATGAGCTACAAAGAAACCATCCTGTAGAGAGTTCAGCTACAATTAAGTTACACTATAGAGAGATCAGCTAGAAGCAAACCATCTTGTAGAGAGTTCAGTTGCAAAAAAATCATCAGCTAAGTGCTCCTGGAGGCCATTCCAACAAACCCCATGGCTTGGTTTTGACCTGGACTTGGGTAGAGTGATGATATCCGCCCCAGAAGAAAAGTTTGCGGCCTTGAAAGGGAAGATGAGCCTGGCAGTACAAGCGGGCTGCCTGAAGACCTGCCATCTGGCTAACATTATCAGTTGGCTATCGTTATCGGAAAAATAATTTCGATGTCCTTGGCTGTGGGTCTGGTCAGCCGGCTCATGACTAGGGGTATGTATTCATCGCTGAACAGCAGACAGTACTGGTGTCAGTCCCTCACCCTGACAGCTGAGGCAACAGCAGAGCCCTGAATGCTGACCAAGTTTCTACTCTATTTAGAGCTCTTTGGCAATATGGGCTCTGCTACTAACAATTAACCATAAATTTTTGAATATTGAATTTTAGGATTTACATTTCCTTACTTGTTTTATGGTTTATAAATATCATTTTGATTATTATGTGTGCTCCAACATGCATTTCATCTAGTGTGTTGTGAAGAATGCTCATCACACAGTTGACCACTCCTTTTGGACAACTCTCCATCAAGTTACCCCCCCCCCCCCCCCCCCAAGTTGGAGCTGACAATGAAGCTTCCAAAAATCTGTTCAAAAGTATATGACTTGGCGAAAAGAAGCCGCATCCTCCTGCAAAAGAAATATTGCTGTTGACTTGGATTCATACAGAGAATTTCCCAAAGATGAAGGCACCCTTTCCTGGATTGCTGAATTGCACTTGATGGATGTGGACAAAACTGTGGTATTGTCAGATAATTGGATTGATGCTGCAACTGTCAATGCCAGTCAATACAGTATAATATTGAACAAGCAGTTTGAAGCGAAATTAAAATTTCAAGATGTTGGCCGATGAGTTTTTCAGTTGTTGAAAGTGCTTTCACTCAAGTTATACATGACAGCAACAGAAATCACTGAGTGAGTAACCTTGCAAGTAGTCAGCCAGAAGATGTGTTGGTTTTGATAGCATGTTTTCTTATGGCAGCTCATCAATCAAAGCCAAAGTGGACTGTTCACTGCACATCAGCAAATCAGAATTTACTCTAAACTTTGTAGATGTTCATAAACAGACTGAATCCAATGACTGTGGTTTATTCAACGTTATATATGCAGTGGTTCTGTGTTTAGGTGAAAACCCTGGCGTACTAGTATTAATTTTAAGATGCATAGCCATCTCACATCTTGTATGGAACAGCAAAGATTTTTTAAGTTACTAATGAGTGGCAAAAGAAAAATCTGAAAGTTAAAAAAAAAACTGAAAGATTTACTGCTTTTGCAGGATGCCTGGCATGCCATGTCAACCTCCAATGACATGCTGTTTGGAGTGTTCGGAATGATACCATGGGGATCCGCACTGCTTTTAATTTAATTGTGTTAATTTACTGTATATGCTATGGC
This sequence comes from Dysidea avara, assembly GCF_963678975.1. Classification (NCBI taxonomy): domain Eukaryota; kingdom Metazoa; phylum Porifera; class Demospongiae; order Dictyoceratida; family Dysideidae; genus Dysidea; species Dysidea avara. Next base: position 1,362,999 of record NC_089285.1, on the reverse strand, counting down.
TTTACTTTGTCACTTATTTACTTGATAATGTTGTTGTCATCGACGTAGTTGTATTCAATTTTTGCTGTTAACTGTATTCTTCTAGTGTTGCACCGATATGCATTTTTTCACATTCACCAATACTGATTATTTGCCTATTCCTGTAACCGATATGCCGATATTTACCGATATTCTTAAATTCTTCAGAACAGGGGAGGAGGAGCAGAAAATCACCTAAAGTTTATGTGTATAAACTGCATTTGTAATGATAATATAATCAATGTAATTAATTACGTTGGCAGCCAACTTTTATAATGTTTTCTACACTTTTGCCACTAACCCCTTTCATGGACCGAGTAGTTATAAAACATCTAAGTCAGCTTATCAGACAGTGTTTTTAGTGGTACTCCAGACCCTTTGTGAAGAGTTATCAACTAATTGCGTGGGTGGTCGATAAATATACACAGCCTACTACAGTGTTGCAACCATACTTGTGCAAACAAATAAGCCAAAACAGTTACAGCAAACAACTTACTGCTACATTCACCACCTTCTTTACTTTCACCTGTTCATTGCCGTCATTAACGATTGATTGTGGGTTTGAGTTAGGGTTGGGCGGTAATCCGGTATTAGTAGTTAACAACGGTATAAACCCAATACCGGTATGCCTTTTTAATTATACCAAATACCGAAAGAAGTGCGCATGCGTAAAATGGATGCTAGTGAAGTGGACCACGAGGACAGTAACGACGATGAAGAAGCCACTGACAAAGAAGAATCCGACAATGTGAGACAACAAGATAAAACTAAGTCAGTAGTGTGGGTACACTTTCGTGTTAATAAGGACGGGAAAACATTCGTTTGTATTGTAAATGCCCGGTTGTTGCACGTGATGGGAATACCTCTAACTTGTTTTCGCACTTACGAACGAAACATCCGGACAAGTACGAAGTAGCAGTCAAAGCTAAAAAGCAGCAGCAGGGAAAAAAGGGTAAACGCCGCAAAAGTCTGAGTACTAGTACCATGGGAATTAAGGAATCATTTGCTCGAATGGGGAAGTATGATAGGAAGTCAAAGCGATGGAAGAAACTTACAGATGCCGTCTCACCGTATATTTGGCGAAGGATATGGTTCCCATCTATACTGATGAGAAACCTGGATTCAAACAACTAGTTGATGCATTTGACAAGCAATATGAACTACCTTCTAGAAAATACTTCACCAAGACAGCCATTCCAACTTTATATAATGCTACCAGGGATACAGTGGCTGTGGAGATCAGTGATGTGATGTATTTTTCGGCAACAACAGATTTATGGTCCAGTGAAGGAATGAAGCCTTATTTGTCTTATACAATCCATTTTATTCGTGATTGGAAATTGAGGTCCAGGTGTCTTCAAACCTCATTCATGCCAGAGGATCACACTGGTGAGAATTTAGTGGAAGCTATGAAGTGTAGCCTGGAGGCTTGGGAATTGGATGAAAGTAAGCAGGTGTGCTTGACAACAGATAGTGGGGCCAATATAGTGAATGCAGCATCAAGACTGGACTGGATGAGATTGTCTTGCTTTGGCCATAATCTATATCTTGCAATCACCAATTCCATTAAGTGTGATGATCGATGTACAAGAGCTCTAGGGCTAGCCAGTGTGAGCACCTTTTCCATGTCATGGAAAAAGAGACGGGGATCTTGCAAAGGCTCAGACAAATAACAGTCTACCTTCTCACACATTAGTGGCAGATTGTCCTACCAGATGGGGGTCCATTCAAAAGATGGTTTCTCGCATTCTTGAGCAAGTCCAAGCAATCCGTATAGTGTCAAGTGCTGACTGCAAGTATTCGTATCTCTTACCGACTTGGCAGGATACTGAAGTTCTTGAGGCTATCAGCACGGTGTTGTCTTCTTTGGATGACCTCACAGATTTTCTCTCTGGCGAGCATTATGTATCAATCTCATTTATCAGGTCTGTCATCAAACATATTCATGAAGAAGCTTTGGTTGAGAAAGATGATGATGTTTCATTAGCCAGAGATATGAAGCGTTGTATACGTACTGATCTAGATTCAAGATACACGGATTCCAAGGTTCAATCCTGTTAGACATCTCTTCTTTCTTAGATCCAAGGTTTAAAGTGGAGCATATAGCTGAGGAAAACCAGACAGCTTTTAAGGAAGCAGTGATTCAAGAAGGATTACAGATTTTCCATCTGGCAGTAGCAGAGGAAACAGAACCAGCTCAGTCTTCACTTACCTCAGTTGCTACAAGTAACAGTGACCCTTGTGATGAGCAGTTACCTCCAAAGAAGAAGTCCAAACTTGCAAGGATTTTGAAGAGTTCCAATGACAGTGAACAGCGAAGGCTGACGCCAAGGGACAAAGTAATGAAGGAGGTAAGGTCTTATACAAACTGGCCATGCATAGATGTTGAAGATGATCCATTAGAATGGTGGCGTATTGAGTGCCGTAACTACCCTTGCTTGTCTCACTTGGCTTTTAAGTATTTGTCAGTGTGTGCAATAGGTTCGCCTTCTGAACGTGTTTTCACTGCTTCAGGGAAGATTGTCACACCCCATCGCAGCCATCTAAAGCCTGCAATGGTTGACAAACTGGTATTTTTGTCCCAGAATCTTGCTTAGTTCTAACTCAGTCACTTAGTAGTAGTATTATGTATTATGTATTACTAATTTACTACATGAGTACCTGTTTGTGGTTTTGTTGTTTGAACTATATCATAGATGATGTAATATTCATATGTACACAGCTGTCATTCATAATCAGTTATTTATGTCATAAAGTACAAAAACTAGTACACATACATTATAATGATATTAGCATAGCTATACTGTATGTCAATAGTCAATTTCTAGTGACCACTTGGCCAAAGACCCAAAGTGGTTGCATCAGACAGGTGGATCGCAATACAAGAATTTAAAGTCTGGTCTATTTAGTGAGGTGGTCACTTAGACAGGTTCCACTGATGTTGAAGGTATTTACTTATACCGAGGTATTTTAAAAATACCGTACCGAACTTTTAAAATGCAATACCGCCCAACTCTAGTTTGGGTTAATCGGCAAATTATTTCCGCTTTGTAACCGATACCGATACTTGTAAAATTAGCTAATATTGGCTTTTACCGATACTTCAACCGATTATCGGTGCAACACTATATTCTTCCTTCCCATAAGCATTTTTTTACTATATAACAATACCAATATTTTCCATACCTGCCGAACATTCATGAAGCCGCTCCTTCTTTCCTTGAGAGTGTTACACTTGAGTTTGTCAACATTGGAATTTGAGGCAAAAGCTCTACAAATGACATGATGTAAATTTTTACTATGTGTATATTTACATGTCCAGCAATTGAAAGTGTTATATGCAATGCAATAATATCAAAAGTAATTCATAATGTACTACAAACAAATAACCATGTACATATGATGTCCATGTTGCATAGTAGGGAACACAAAAGGTGTGCTATTTTCAGCCAAATGACATGTTACTCAGAATACAGCCTCACCTTACTTGCACGATAACCTGGCACAACTGACTACGTATAATTTATGTCCAATTGCAATTTCGGAGCAACACAAAACATCTCCAACAGGTTTATAAGCAACTTTATTTTTGTTCAGAGTTCTTTGTTATACTGATTAGCAATGTCTTCAACCATTCAGCATGGTTTAATGCTACACTAAACACTAAATGTGACCCAGTCTGAGAAAACCAGTCTTATCACCCATGTCAGCAGTTTCGATTTTTCACCAAGGACACAAAGCTACATGAATATACTATCTAATTCCACAATCAAAATCAGCTAGACTTGAGTGGTCTGGTTTTGCTGGCTGCTTTTCCCAAGCCTAGTGGCGATCCGTACATGTGGTGTGGGACCTTAATGGAGCTCTGGGATGACTGTATGTGGCTGTACAGCTCTGTGGATTTCCTTTCATTTTAGCTAGTTTTGAGACCTCAATGGCCCAAAGCTTGGCCTAATTCATCTCTTGGCGTAATTCATCCCTTGGCCTTCCTTTTCAATTTTTGAACACCATCTTACCCGCCTCCCACCTAATTTGCATCTCGCCTGATACAGTCAACGTCGGTTTAAAAATTATATAAATGGTGGGAAACTTAGTTGTTGGCTACTTGCACAGTGGATGCTCTGAAACAGGGGCGGTGGAGCAGGCCAAAGAGTGAGGGGGCCAGGCCAGCTGTAAGTTGAAGACCAAAAAAAAAAAAGATCACAGCCTGCTAACAATAGCTGCTCTCCACCAATTATATCTCCTTATTGATAACTACACATACGTAGTTAAGTAATTGCTACACTGCTTCTCTGAATACTGTGACTGTTCTATTGGAGTATCTAGATCCTGACTGCTCTATTAGAGTATCTCGATCTTTTCTTGCAAACAGTGTCCCAAAAAACCATGGGCCCCCCCCCCCCCCCCCATCTCCACCGCCTATGCTCTGAAAGGTAAGGAATTGGTGTAAAGCGTGTGAAAATTTGGTACACATAGCTTCATTGGCGAGTTACAACACACTAAATACTTAAAACTGGCATTTCTCGATACTTTTAAATAGGCGATAAGCCCAGTTTTCCCAGACTGGGTCACAAATGTTTGATTTCTTTACTCTACTACATTGTTTGAACCCTTCTGTGCTTTTTTGCCAATACACTAGCTATGATATACTTACCCAACATACACACTCATAGTCTTGTCCCCAGCCAGGCCTGGCTAATAGTGCAACAATCTGGTGAAATGCTTGAGTTTCTTGGACCAAGAAGCACAATTCCACAAGAGTATTGGCTGACCAATTAGTTGTGTAATTGCCTGAATTAATTGGAAGTTAGCAAAAAGCAGATGTTTCAAAACCATTTTTGTAGAAGTTTTCACTTAGATATTTACAGATATTTACATGGTCGGACATTGCACTACAAACTTGAACACTGCATACACAGGATATAAATTATGTACTGAAGGATGTTATAGCATGAACTACGGCTGGGACAAATATTAATTAGTCACTTCGACTACGAAATTATTCGAACAATCAAAGCTTCATAAGACAAAAGTACTGACTAACTGTCAAGTAGCAGTTATGTTAGTCCACATTTTCAGGCTTCAAAGAACTACGCAATTTAGTTACAGTTAAACCTGCGACTGAAAATATTTTCTCTGATGGGGTACGTACTTGTGGCTGGAATGTTAACAAAACTCTGGCAACTTTTGTAAGTTTGGGAATCTCTTCATTATTTTTCCACCATGTAAGTGGCTTTGTGGTCTGTTAATAAATAAATATTGCTCTAATTCTGCTTGGCTTGTTACACAGACTTCTTTCTCAGGACCAAGTTAATCAAGAGCTGTAAGCTTCTTTGTCTTCTTTTGAAATGGTTCAACTACCTGTACCTCCAACTGCCTGTACCTCATTCTCTACTTCATCTTCAGAACCAGAAAGTGCTATAGAGAAATTTATAACTCTATATAGAGAGATCAGCTAGAAACAAATAGTCATCCAGTTGAGAGATCAGCTACAAGACATCACCTTATAGAGAGTTTAGTTACAAAGAAACCACCATGTAGAGAGTTCAGCTACAAACATATCACCCTGTAGAGAGTGCAGCTATGAACAGATCACCCTATAGAGGGTTTAGCTAGAGAATGTCATCCTGTAGAGAGATCAGCTACAAGGAAACCATCCTGTAGATAGTTCAATTGCAAACAGATAACCCTATAGAGAGTTCAGCTAGAAACAAGTCACCGTGTAGAGAGATCAGCTATAAACAAGTCATCCAGAGATCAGCTGAAAACAAGTCATCCTGTAGAGAGATCAGCTACAAAGAAACTATCTTGTAGAGAATTTAATTTCAAACAAATAACCCTCTAGAGAATTCAACTAGAAACAAGTCACCGTGTAGAGAGATCAGCTAGAAATAAGTCATTCAGAGATCAGCTAGAAACATGTCACCCTGTAGAGAGATCAGCTACAAAGAAACCATCCTGTAGAGAGTTCAATCGCAAACAGAAATCCTTATAAAGAGTTCAGCTAGAAACAAGTTACCGTGTAGAGATATCAACTAGAAACGAGTCATCCAGAGATCAGCTAGAAACAAGTCACCCTGTAGAGAGATCAGCTAGAAACAAATCATCTTGTAGATAGTTCACTTGCAAACAAATCACCTGTACAGAATTCAGCCACCCTGTAGAGAGTTCAGCTTATACAAGTCATCTTGTAGAGAGTTCAGCTACAAAGAATCACCATGTAGAGAGTTCAGCTGCAAACAAATCACCCAGTAGAAAGTTCAGCTAGAAACAAATCATCCTGTAGAGAGTTCAGCTAGAAACAAATCACCCTGAAAAGAGTTCAGCTACAAATAATGAGAGTTTCAGCTACAAATAACGAGAGTTTCAGCTACAGTTCAGTTATGTAAGAAGTTACCTTATTAACTACAGTATGTGATAATCATCATTCAATGATAAATATACAAATATTTCATCAGACAAAAGCTATACATACAATTACTTCCTTTCTTCCACAATTCCTTACAAGTTAAAAGGAAGCAGCATCGAAGCCATATGGCCAGCTTTGTGACTTGCAATACAAAAAGAAGTGATATCTAAACCAAAACAGCCAAGCTGTAAAAAAAGAGTGCGGCCCCCAAGGTGAAAAAAGATGTGAAATCCAAGGTGGCGGCCAAGAAATGGCGGTGATGGTAGTGGATTCGGCACCAAATTTACATGAATTGTAATTAAAATTTTTGCCATTAACCTACCATCACAGCCATTTCTTGGCCGCCAGCTTGGATTTCACATCTTTTTTCACCTTGGGGGCCGCACTCTTTTTTTACAGCTTGGCTGTTTTGGTTTAGATTATACTTGCTCTAATACACTCATTGCTGTCTTCAGATAGTGACTGAATCAATTTAAACCTTGGGTCTACCAATGGTACAATTACTATTGGATCACTTTTTTCCAGCTGCTAAAGATCCCAATTTCATCTGCTACAAGCCTTGAACTCCTCTATAGCTGGAGCAAATCGATCTTCAGTTTCACTTTCAGGTTCCTTCCTGAGACCTTCCACTAAGCCTAGCAAAACTGGTAGGGTAGTACAAAGAAATGAATTTACTTCATAACTAAAGAAGGTGGTTGCGGTTTCAAATGGTTCCAGTATCTTTACAAGTTCCTCTGCAAGTGTCCACTGATCACTTTTCAGGCCTAAGTATCGATTCCTTTCTTTTAGTGACTTGTTCACAAGATAGTACTACCTAAACAGGCCATCTTGTGTCAACCAATCTCTTTAACATATAGTAAGTCAAATTCCATTGTGTTGTACAACTTTGTATTAATTTGAGCTCTGGTTGCTTCATTTGTTTTTGCCTTTTTTTCAATTCTTTACTAGTCACAACACTATGCTTGAAGTGTCCTACCAACTTACTGGCAGCTCCTGTTAGACATTCAATAGCATTAATGGATAATGCAGCATTCACACAAAGCTGCAAGCAATGTCCTGAACATTTCATTCCCTGCCACCCTTGCTTACTTTCCAGTATGCTTGAAGAGCTTCCGTGTTTGAAGTTTGATGATGGACAATAACAGAAATATTTTCACTGATTCCCGAGTTGTCTGCAATTTCCATTAGTTTGTCTGTTTTATTCTGCCCTGTGTGCCTTTCAGGCATGTGTGGAGTTTCCAACACACAAGAGATCATCTCCCACTCAGTCGAGATGTAGTGCAGTTATATGTGCCTCAGTGGCAGAGCTTGTCCAAATATCCGTCGTGAGAGCAATCAAGTTAGCTTCTGTTTCTGGTTTGTCTTGTAACTATTCTTTCGCTGCTTTGTGCTTTTTACGTATCACACTTGTAACGAACTTTCTGCCTCCTTTGACCTTGCGTATTGGTTTTAGATTGATCGCTATCATGTTAACAATTCTTTCTGTAATAGCGCTAGCTCTGGATTCAATATCCAAGGACATCTGCTTTGATGGACAGGGTTCTTTGCTTGTCTTCTCACTATTCTTGCTTTTCTTAGGTGCGTATAAGACTATGCTTTGCCTGCAGGTGAAGTCTGAGGTTAGTTATTATAGCATACACTGCACTCACATGCATGCATGCTATAATGTGTGTATGGATTTTATATACAGGTGACTGTCTTATCCTCTGTATGTAAACTTTTTAAAATTCACAAAACTTACATTTCCTACTGACTAACTAGTGATGCGATGCATATACAAAAACTAACAGTTGCGCTTAATTAATTTTATTGTTAGTTGTTCTATAAATGTCCTAGGTTTAGGTACAAAGGTGCTATCGCCATTCCTAAAAAATCCGTTTGATGGCCCCCAAGACAAGCACCACTTTACTTGAGATTGTGAAGAATCATCAGATTCATTTTCACCTTCTTCCTCAATGTCCCTTTCACTAAACTCCCATCCTGGAGTAAAATACTGAGGGTCAAAATCGTGTTGGTACAATAGAGTCTTGTTACAATCTCCAAATAAAAGTTAAAAACATCACCCCTAGAGGATATCCTAATATGTGACCTGTCCAATGCATGCTATAGTTGACTTGGTAGCACAATGGTCAAATCGTGAGACTCGAGTTGTACAGGTTTTCATAATGGACAGGATTCATATCCTGGTTTTCATAATGGACATTGTATAACATATTACTGATTTTAGTGAACAAGATATATGGGCAAGTTTAGCGATCTCAAGGAAAATAAAGTACGTATATTTGCTGCTTGCACTAAGAGGATTGTATTTGCAGAAGCATGATATCTTCCACTAGAAACTGGAGAACTTGGAAATGCCACAAGTAGTGAGTGTTCAAAAATCAACAACTATTCAACCATGCAATATTTAACCATTATATATATGTCTTTTCAGATTGCTGATCTTGACTCCAAACCTGCAGTAAATGAGTATGAAGCCATACAGGCTGCCAACGTTTGGAGAAATGGAAAAGTATACTGTATACAATATATAATGTGTGTACGGAGTGAAGCGATACATACATCACATGGTGTGAAGTTATAAGCATTGTTGTACTGCACTATATTGAAAATTTTAAATTTTCATAGCAACTTTTTGGACCATTTTATGTCATTCGAAGGCACTTGGTCCTACCTCACTGATACCATAAAGGTATTGTGAGACTGGCCTCTGGTCAATACTTTTGTGAGAATGCACGTGCAAGCCTTCATGATCTCTAACTGTTGTACAGTATGATATATTTATATATGACCAACTTGACCAACCAACATAATGTATGACTATATGATTTGTCCAACCAACTATTTTGGTTCCATAAAAACATACTTCATTATCAATAGCATGATAAATTGAAATGAGTACTTTACCATACAGGGTAACATTTCTTTAAATTAATTAGGAGAATTGACCTTGCTGATGAAGCTAGATACCTATTTGAACAGCAAAGAGAATGTAAATGTAGTGCATCAAGAGAGAAAAAGAGGAAGAAAAGCAAACAAAGGAAACAACTGCCAAAGAAAATATGCCCACAAGTACAAAACAGGTGAAATATTTTATGCGCATTCAGGACATACAGGCATTGCTTTTGAAGTGATGTGATTTGTGTATTTTGTGAATGAAGTGAAGTCAGCCTAGCAAGAGTATGAAATTAAAACAGGAGTGGGTGAAGTTGAATACGTACAGCCAAAACACAGCCAACGTGGAACTAAGAATAATTGAATTGTCTTTCAACTGAGTGACTAACTAATGCCCGAGCCAAGCAACTTCACTATATCACAGGCTTTATTTCCTCACCGTTCAATGTGTCAGGGGCGGATCTAGGATTTATTTTAGGGGGGGCTTACTCAAGGTACTAATCTCTTGGGTGGAGGTGTGCTTCATCCCTCCCCCCGAGAAATTTTTGCAAAATAGATACTAAAATACTGCAATTTGGAGACATTTCCACATAAAATGCATATTTCTGCCCATAGATATTTATATACTGTCTTTAGATATATATGGCTCTCTGCAGCATTTACTAATGGAAAGGTTTGGGTAGGTTCAGACGACCAAGCACATGATGCACCATCTAACAATTGCATGCATGATAGATTAATAATGTTGAAACTGGAAAATTTTGAAATTTGAATGATACGAGATTGAATCTGAGAGCATTTTCAATGACCTCCAATGCTGATCCGGGTCCTTGTTGCATAACCTTCAACATAAATCCACTAATATTGCCTTGGAAAGATGTTTATAAGGTGGGTTTATGAGTATTTGTATTATTAGTGATCATATAATTATGCTAAGACAAAATTTCATTATAATCCTCAACATATTGATCAAGTAAAGCCTAAAAGTAAAAGCCCACCCCCTAGATCCGACCCTGTTGTGTGACCACCTTGACTCCTTTTATTATGACATATACATAAATAGGTCATGTGCAGCTGAAAGTAGTACAAGACACAAGGTGTCAAGTTGTTTACATGGATGAAACTTGTGCTTTGTTATTAGTTAATAGCCTGTCAGATGCATGTGAAGCCAATGATGCTACACGTGCCAGCTGTAAGATTGATTACAGCGATAAAACTACTATGCTACTGTTTACACTCACTTTACTGTCTATAAAAAAGAGTACTTCAACAAGTAAGTGCATAGAGTCCTTACAACAATAGGTCTTACTTGTTACATTCAATAAATGTGACCGGATTTGCGAAAAGGGGTCTTCCACACACATCCAATTCCGTAAACGTGGGAGACCATAACTTTGTGATCAAGTAACATACCAACCTGAAATTTCACAGTCAATTTAGCTGTGTGGGTGCTCACTACTGACCAAATTGCAAGTCAATAGCTGTTTCCCATCTGGAGTTATGAATTGTTAAAGTCAAGAAATTGGATGTGTGTGGAAGACCCCTTTTCGCAAATCCGGTCACAAATTAAAATACTTTGATTGTGGGTTGTAAATATTAGAAACATTCGAATAATTCAGTTTTTCATTCAAAATTTGAATGCTCAAGTCTAGCATTCATTTATGCACTAGTAGGAATTGGATTGGTTTTCCAAAATCTAGTCGTGCACATCACACATTGTTATTGGTATAAAGAATGAGTAAAAGCTGGGTGTGCATTAAGTAGGTATGATGCCATTTTGGTTTCATCATACAACAAGAAATATTGATCAGAAACCAGCCTCACAATATCTTTATGGGGCCTTGGCAGTATTGGTAAGGTATAATCAAGCCCAAAAGCTCCTTTAGTACAACCTAAAATACTTCCAATAGATTCATACAAAATTTTAATGGAATTTTCTGCTAACTGACTAATTGACTGGCTGACTGATGCCTTTAGACAAGCATAACTCAAAAAATGGCTAATATACAGACTCACTGTTAGACGTTGACCGGTGCCTTATGGCATACTGTAGTATATACAATGCATGCATCATGGACTTTCAGTGTCTTATTTATACTCTATTTAGGCTGTATTGGGTGGGTAATATCTCATATAGTCCACCTTGTTTTCTTCTAATATACTCCACGCCTTCATGCACAATATAACATATGCTTAAAACTAGGTTTATCCAATCAATATGCATTTTTCACATGCAGTGATGTAACGAGGGCGCTTATTTTATTGTGTGAGCATGCATAGTTGCCATGGCGTTAGTAGTATTGCAAGAAAACCAGCCACTTTTGCCAAGCCTACAGCAAAAACAACCATGGATGAGGTAAGTAATCCGAGTGTAACGTGAAATAGAGTCGGGTTTATAAATTTCGTAGACTCCACATTGTGCCCATATAACTATTATTAATTTTTGCTGGCATCCCAAGGTGTTAATTTGAGTTATAGAGAAATGGCTTCCCTGTGGCTGACTACTATGTTTATATGGGAAAAATCCATATTTTTCATAGTAACTGGATCAATTACAGAGACATTTCTTGTACTACTTTCTTTTACAATGCTGTGTAACATGCTGAACATACCTGAAAATTAAACATAACGGCTTTTCAGTGATCATCAGATTGATATATAGTTGGGGAGCACATTCAGATGCAAAACTTACTGTACAGCATGAATGATGCGCAGAAGAAAACATTCACGAATGACCTACTATTTCTTCACTTGCAAGAAAGCATTCACAATTGATTGCATGCATGAAGTAATTTAGGAATTGGGCATGCTTTACAACCGGTTAGTCACGAATAGCAAACATTCAATTCCGACATGTTGTGTAGATTGCTGCTTTGCAGTAGAGAAGCAAGTACTAACATTCCTCACTCGCAAGAAAGCATTCACAATTGATTGCATGCATGAAGTAATTTAGGAATTGGGCATGCCTACAACCGGTTAGTCACGGATAGCAAACATTCAATTCTGACATGTTGTGTAGATTGCTGCTTTGCAGTAGAGAAGCAATTACTAACATTCACGATAGTGAATGGATGATGGACACACTTAGCCCTGGGGGCGGTACTAATAACTAAAACAAGCCATACATTTCTTTTGCTTGAGTTCTTTTTACTTGGCTAGCTACTGTCGCTGAAGTGTGCAAATTGCATGGTCTTGTGCATGTCATGCAAAGCTAGTAATTTAGCAAGTATTGATGAGATTAGCTACCACTACTGTCCTCTGCATAAATTGTGAATGTAGCATAAACTAAGGCATGAAATCGTACAAGGAAGGTTGGGGATTCAGTGCTAGTATTAGCTGCTAAAGGTATCAAAGCTTTTTCAGGAGACTTGCAAAAATTAGTTTTTTTAAATTGTAGGAAATATTTTACAATAAAGCGTTTGCGAATGCACTTAAAATCATGAAGTTTGTTAATTTTTCCTTCTGCGAATGATTCCGGTTATACGGTATTATGAATATCTCTGGCGCTATTCTTTCTTTGGTTGTGGTACGCACAGGTCTACCAGTCATTATGTTACCTATTGTTACCGACCGTTACTCACTGTTTTAATTTCCTGTGGCACTTGGATGGCTATAATAAGCTCATGGGTAAGTGCTCTAGTAGTGTATAGTAAATGTGGTAATTTTAAATATTTAGAGGACAGTTGTTACATATGATTTTATATGTGTGGTATGGTAACTCATTGAATAAATTTGAGTTGAATTTAGATGGACGGGTTTTTGGGTGATATTTTTGGCCAGAAAAACCCTAATCTACATGATTGTACTGTGTGATATTGGTTTGTTCAGGTTTTTTAGGAAATTGATGTGGCTAAAGCTTTCACCTTCAAATCGTGATCCAAAAGTAATATCAAGGTTTTATTTGGAGGGTGTTGAGAAATCTAGAGGTGTATTTATACATGTCATAGTTAACTATTGTGATTTTGTATGTGAAGGTTGTGCAAGAATTATCCGTGCTGATCATGGCACTGAAAATCCTACATTAGCAAAAATCCATATTGTGTTTAGAATGGAGCACTCAGATGACTTGGAAGGTTCCAAGAGTTTCATATATGGACCTTCAACTACAAATATATTAAGTACGCATGTACTACATACACTAATAATCCATGATTTTCAATAGAGGATTGAAACCTGGTAGTCTCAGTTATGGAGATTCAAAACTCATCGGTGGATAGATTTGTGTAAAGTAATGTATCATCCTTTGACATTTTTGTCCACATTATTGTATGCATTTGTCCGCATTCATGGTCTCCTGTCAGAAGGAATGCTATGACCATAGGAATGCTATGACCATAGCAATGCTATCCATCAGTTAGTGGCATTGTGTATGCATATGTGCTGATCATGTCAGAATCAACATTCAGTTTAGCAGTGATTATATATGATTGTTTAAAAATTGGTGCCAGTTATTATGGTCAAGTTAAACCTGAGTGGGTGTGCAGAGGAGAGTGTCCAATACAGTATAGGCAAAAGTGAATAATATTAAACCCATACAAGTATTATGGGCTATTAGTATAGGGTCTTTTGCAAATTGTTCTGAGGGATTCTTTCTGAAAACGTCATAATTTGTGGCATTCTCTATAGGTGACAATTATTATTTCAATCGTCACATTTCCTTATTATTATTATTGTGTATAATTGTAGACCTCATATGCATGAGTATAATTGATTACTTAATAAAGTTTGTGAGTAACACTTTGAAAAAGTCAAGAGATTGTGCTGTTACTGTATAATCAGGTAAATTATTCCATAACTGTATGGCGTTAGGATAGAAACTGAATATGTATGCGTCAATCCTGGTAGATGGTTGAATGAACTTTAAGTGATTACCCCATGTGGCTTGTGCAGAATATTGGATGTAACTTGAAAGTGATAAATTTACGCATTCATAGATGATTTTATAGAAGGTATGCAAACGTAGTTCTTAAATTAGAGTTTCAACACTGTTCCAGTTCAGTGAGTTGAGCATATCAGTGACACTGCTTGTTCGAGAATAATTCGACATTACAAATCGTGCAGCACGTCATCAACTTTTATTTTTCTCTGACAAGATCTGAACTCCGAGGTACTTGGCTGGGTTAAATGAAATGAGACTTTGGTTATGTACTTATTTATTTATTATCAATTTTTGTCAATGACAGGGGTCACACAAAAGGCCCCTAAAGTGTACTGTGTTGTTATTCTATTATAGTTGACTTTGAATGGATAGTGTCTGAATGAGATGACTAGGGTTGGGCCATATCGCGGCATGGAAATTTTCAAAATACAATTACAATTTTTTTACAGCTAATTTCCATATATACCTAACATTGTTTTATTTTTCATTAAGGCTTTGCAGCACAAGTGCTAAAGGTCCGTATGCACCTGGTCCTACAACCTGTTTTTTAAGATGGTACATTAATAGTGCTTGAAAAGGTGCAGAAAGGAGAGAAAATCCATAACTTGACCCGATTAGCCTTCAACCCGCTGTCATCCGATATTATATGTTTATATATGTAGGTAGAAAACAGCAACTCTAAGAATTTGTATTCTTCTAAATGCCTTCTTGGTAGCTGAATCAGGTACGTATACCTTCTCCTATTTTCTATCATATTTTTATGTAGCTATGCTCAATGATGTAAGGGCATATGTAGCGTAAGTCATCCTATATTGGCCGGGGTTTGCACCAACCAATGTGATTCTTGTTTAGAACAACCCATACACAAACATTTTTATATCCACTGATAGACAATTTAATATTCTAGGTATATATCATGTACCAGGTTCCCAGGCAGTGGCATTCAGTAGCAGCACCCAGCTAAAGGCAAGGGTGTAAGGAATCGATTATCGCCCATCGACATCTTTTATCGTCCACTCGATAACTTGCGTGCATCAATTATAGTCTGTTTTAACATATTTTGTCTGGCATTCTCAAACAAATTAAAACTAAATCTTGCCAATAGTACACAATGGTCTACTAGCTAGTACTAATTGTAATTACACCAAAATTTATGCGTGATTTTAGAAATACACTCAAATCAATTTCTAATAAAACAAACACAACATAGTTAGGTTGCTTAAAGCCAAATTTAAAACTAATGTGGACACAAGTGACAAAAGCACCAAACTTTCTCCACATATCTAGTACAACCTTAACTTTAATTTTTTGATAGGATCCATCTTATTCTAAAAAGGGCCTTTACATAAAAGCATTTATAGTTATGTAGCTGAAGAATTTTCAAAATCGGCAAGCCATATAAGTGCTTATTTTGCTCTATTTCATGCAAGAGAACATTATGCAGGGTTGAGGTTGACTGGACATGCAGGTATGTATATATCAAATGCTATAGTATTAAAGATGTTTCAGACATATGATGCAATCTGATGAAGTATTGCAATTTTAAGAGAGACTCTTCGCGACACTAACGGCTCCTTCAACGAGGCTTGGCATCTCCTTCGTGACATTGTTGGCGCAGTGAGCAGGGTTCTGGTCTCAGGGATGCGATGTCTGGTCCTATACGACAGTTAATAGGCCCTGCCAGGACTCGACTGAAAAGATACTTGGAGGAGGCTGCCACCCTTTTATCCACCGAAGTGGAGGAGGAGACCTTAGAAGATGATAAGCTACGCGTAGAGGAAACAATTGCTCGTATATCTAACAGTTCTTCTCTTTTAGAGCGCTGTAACCGTGACTGGTCAGAGGTACTAGACGTAAAGGGCGAGGAAAAAACTAAAGAAGAGAAAAAACTCCACGAGTTGGCTGACGGACATGAAGGATATGTTGAGTTATTGTTGGATGCTGGCGAAACTGTCGTTTTTCTTCAGACTAGGCTGAAGGTAATTTCAAGAGAACAAGAAAGAGTTTGTCAAACTAAGTTAACTGGTGATGTTGATGATAGACTGTCTTCCACTTTGAACAAGCATTCAGGCACGAAACATGAAAATGTTGTAACAGAAAACACAAGCTTAAAGGTCAATCTTCCTAAGTTACATTTGCCATTCTTTGATGTCGATATAGATCATTGGCCTGAATTCTGGGATATCTTTAAACCTACAATCCATGAACAAAACATACCATCTGTTTCCAAGTTTTCTTATTTGACAAGTGTGTTGAGGGGATCTGCTTTGTCTTCAATAGCAGGCATACCATTAATAAGTGAAAACTATAGCATGGCTATAAAGCTTTTACAAAATAGATTTGGAAGAAAAGAAACCATTATAGATTCCTTGTAAAGCAAGTTGCAAAATATCCCAAAGGTAGTTAACAACAAGTTTGTTGAAGTTCAGAAGGTATCTGAAACAATTGAGAGATTGCTGAGACAATTAGAGGCACAAGGTGACATAATCAGTGATCAACGAACCTTGGTTCAGCAGATGATTTCCAAGTTTCCTACAGAGGTTATAACTAGGCTTGAAGATTATAAACAACCTGCTGTTCCTTGGAACATGAAGTCTTTGAGAGAAGCCATTTGTCAGTATGTGACAATACAAGAAAATGTACAGAGATATGTGTATAATACTAACCTTTATGTTAAAGGGCAGCAGTTTGTGTCAAAACATGTTACAGGTAGTCATAAAAGAATTGGGATTAGAAATAAGTGAAAAGATTTTGTTTTCTGATTCACAGTGTGTTTTACACTGGCTTAAAATGAGGAAGCCATTGTCTTTGTTCATTGAAAATCGTGTGAAGGAAATACTTAATGAGAGAGACACTACTTTTTGTTATATTGAATCAGCCCAGAATCCTGCTGATGTTGCTACACGAGGTTCATCTGTTTCAGAGATTGGTCAATCAGATCTTTGGTGGCACAGTCCTACCTGGCTTAAGAATGAGGATTCCTTATGGCCACTGTGGAATTTGCCTGATATCACACCTGATGTTCTGGATGAAATAAACCGAGAGACAAGAATTCAACATGTGTTGGAAACCACTATTGTTACAGGAGAAACAAGTCAACAGGATTCGTTGTTGGGAATAGATGAGAAGCGTTATTCATTACTTAGAAAATTGCTTCGTATATCAGTGTATATACTGAGGTTTATTAAAAGGAATAAGATCAACAGGGAAAAGTTTCTCAAACAATACAAGTTGCTAAGAACAGTTCTCGACAATGTTAAAGATAGTGGATTCATTTCAGCTCAGGAAGTAAAGTTGTCATCCTTGTTGTGGACTTCCTTCATCCAGCGCCGCCAATATGGCGAAGTATTCGTTGCTATCAAAAATAAGAGGAGACATTGTTTAGTTATGCAGCTCGGCTTGAATACTGATGAACATGATGTATTAAGGTGTTATGGGCGGTATTTACATGCAGATATGACTGAGGAGGCAAAGTATCCCAAGTTGTTGCCTCGACGTGAACATTTTACTCACCTTGTTATACAGGAAGTGCACAATCGTCTTGTCCATTCAGGTACGTCTCATACCTTGAGCCAAATTTGCCAAGAGTTTTGGATCCCTCAGGGAAGGGCTGAAGTAAGATTTGTTTTATCCAGATGTGTAATTTGTAAACGTAACAATGGAGCTCCCTTTGGCCTACCCAGAATGCCTCCATGGCCGAAAGAGAGGGTTTCAAAATCAGTACCCTTTCAGTATGTGGGTCTGGATTATCTAGGACCAATAAGAGTTAAAGAGAATGGAGAGGTTCAAAAAATGTGGATCTGTCTTTTTACTTGCCTAGCTGTTCGGGCTATACATCTTGAATTAGTTAAGGGTCTTTCTGCTGAACAATTTTTGGACTGTCTTCGGAGATACATTGCCAGGAGGGGTAAACCAGAAGTGATAATATCTGATAACGCTCCACAATTCAAGTTGGTTAAAACTGTGTTAGATCAGCAATGGTGTAACTTGATTAAAAGTGATGATGTTCAGACCTCTCAACTTCAAAGTAGCCATAACCGTGAGACCCAAGCCAGTTGTAAAACTCCCCATGCAATTATAACTTAAACGTGGAGCCCAAATTCATGAAGGCCAAATTTATTTGGGCATGCACATACACCACTTTCTCAAAGTGCATGTTTGTGGACTACTAAGTCTTAGCTAAGTAACTATACACTGCTGTTTCTGCAGCTTATTGATTCGCTACGCTATTCTGTGTGTAGCCTGTCTAAGCCAACATCACATTTCTGCTTACACTACCACCATACTGCTGAACAGGACTGCTAGGACAATTACAAAACGTTACTTCATCCTTCTTTTGACTCATCTTTGGTATTCAGCTTTCCGGGTCATTCTTCTATTGATTTCGGACGGCAGGTTTACTTCATCTCCACTCATAAATTATCAACATTGCTGTCCTTTGTTAGGTTAGCACCTTGATTAATCCAAGCTTAATAGTTGTTTCTAGTTGCTACCACGAGTTGAACTCCAGGTCTCCTTGGCCTGGATTTTGAATGTACCATCACGTGATATTATTAAGCGTTAGGTAATTAATTTCTATTGTTTACTTGAATTGCACAATGACAAAGTCAAGGTGTATACGGATGATTTAAAGTGTATGTATTAATAAAAATCTCGTTATACGTTGTTAACTACTTGTACTTGTCTTTGTAGGCTCTGGTCGCCTTCTTAGCTTTTTCAAGAAGAGTCTCTTCGACGGTTGCCACTGAAGAGGATTGTCAATGTGGGTTTTTACAGCTATAAGTGAAGAGAGAGTGTCGTCAAGCTTTAATGAGCTTCTGGTTGGTGTTTTATTTTTGTTTATCAGGGAAAAGATTCTCTCTTCACCAGCATTTGAATGTGGTATCGTCATAATGGCTTCAGCAACCTTGAAGAGCAAATCAAACTCAAATGAATTTGTGCCAGGTTTTTTCACACCACGTAAAAAGCCCCACAGAAGATCTACACGGTATGGGTGTTCCTCAGAAACATCAATGTGTGCCTTTGCTTATCTGGGAATCTCAGCTTCTGAAAGTAATTGGTAATTCAGAAACTGCTCCTGTAATTGGTCAAGATTCATTCCAGGAAATATTTCCGGATACTTCAAAACAAAGTACTCCACAGAGGTAAAGCATTTCTCCAATCGTTTTTCAAAGTCAAGCCAAGTGGAATTGAGTAGCAGTTCATCTTTTAGAGGGCACCACTTCAGCAAATACTCTGTTGCCTTGATGAAGAAAGCTTTAGCAGCATCGACGAAAGTAGTCTGCTGGTACAGAGAGATGTCACCTTCATCGAGGAGCCGTTGAAGAATTTGTTTGGTAGTATACCCGATTACCAAGTTGTTGTTAGCTACATGGTTGGCTTTGTCTTTAAAGTTTACAGATAGTAAACCATCATCATTTTTCAGACCCTCTGCTATAACAGCTGGCTTGACGAACTTAGCTAGAATGTTCTTCAGTAGCTTTTCTAGCTGTGGTTGCAGCACGTGGATTAAGGGCTCCTCTCTCTGAAGAAACTAGTTACAGTGTGTGAAACATGGCAACACTGACTGAAAGAACATTAAATATACTTCAGTCGTTGAATCAGTGAAAGTAGTCTGAAGCCTTCTAAATCTTGCCTGTGACTCATCCTCTGACTTGAAGTAAGATGTCAGGCTAGGAAACTGCTTAAGACTACGCTCCACAGCAATCTCCAGACTTGGCCATCGTGTTGGCACATGTTTCATGATCTTACGATATTCCTGGTCGCAAAACATACAATATGACTGAAGCCCATTCTTCCGTTTAGTAGATTTGTCAAACCAATAAAACAAATCAATGACAAACTCTTCAATGTCAAACCCAGAAATTTCTGAGAAAGATTCCCTGCCTTCTTTGCTGCATTATGTATAATACGGCAAGGACAGCCATTGAAATATATAGCTGGATTCTGTAGCAGCACTCTTGTCTTAATGGAATCTCATATGCCAATGTTAACAGAGGTATTATCAACTCCCACTGAAGTACACAACATCCAGGGGTTTGGACAGTTTAGGAGACTTCCTAATCTCACATTCATCGTGTTGTAGATTGCCTCAGCAGTACCACCAGTAGTTGTGCACATGTCTAATCTCATGCTACCGAGAAGATTATTGATTAGCATGGGTGCTACTGCTTCGTTAAGCATACAGGTTGCTTTTGTGTAGGCCGAGTGGTATTTCAAAGCTATTTTAGAATCTGGAAAGACCTTCCTAATTGTTGGTGACAAGCGGTCATGAAATGCCAGTGGTACATTGGAGATTGCAGTTAACACAGCCATCTGTAACTCAGCCTCAGTCCTATTCAGCTCTTCGTTCGACTGAGCACTTTGGAATGGTAACTTTGGCTGTGCTCTCAAGGCTTTAGCCTGGTCAAGATGGCTCTTTGACTTGCAATGCATGATGACATCCTTTTTCCCCATATGATCACACTTTATCTTTTTGTCACACACATTGCATCGAAACCTGAAGTAGGTATATCTATCGTTATAAGCATGCATTGTATATATTTTAAATACATATTATAGCTATGTTCATTTACACTTAGCTAGGCATTACATGTACATAAATAGGTGTCATTTATTGTATAATGTTTATCACAACAAAATGTAATATTTACCTGTATTGGTCGCCAGACACAGAAGTGATGAATGGAAACTCCTTGGTCCAGTCATGATTGAACTTGGTCTTATACTTTGCTGCTCCTGCAAACTTAGTCAACTTTACCTTCTTAGTCTTAGGAGGAGTTCCTTCAACTTCAAAGCAGGAATCATCACTGGAATCAGATCTAGAATCTGCATAACTACAACTTGGTTCATCTGGATCCGTCATTTCAAAGACTTCAATTATTTGCACAAGTTTACACGTGGTTATGCACGTGTAAAATTAATGTATCAGAAGGTGCGGCACGCCTATGCTATCTATGGTGTAATCTACATAAGGGTGCGCAACAATAATTACTATTTAGGCGCCTGTAAAAATAATTATTCGAGTAAACCCGGTTATAAGTTTATACTTGAGAAGGAACTTGAAGCAGCTACCATGACAAAACACCTGGCTGCGACTCAGTGAGATCAAGTTACTGTACAGTAAGTTAACCGTGAGATTACTAGTGAGATACTTTACTTTACTTGACCGTGAGACCGTGAGAACAGGCCCAAAACCGTGTGTCTCACGGTCAAACCGTGTGAGTTGAGAGGTCTGGATGTTATGAATTTCTTTTCAAGTACAGGCATTGTGTGGAGGTTTACAACTGCAATGGCCCCCTGGCAGGGAGGTTTCTACGAAAGACTTGTGGGACTTGTAAAGCAATCATTAAGAAAGGGAATTGGCAGGAAGTTACTATACTGGGATAAGCTGTTGACTATGCTGGTAGAAGTAGAGGCTATTATTAATACACGTCCTCTTACTTATGTATGCAGTGAATTTTCGTCAGGCTTCACCTTAACACCAGCACATTAGTTTAGTTCAGATGACTATGAAAAGACAGAATATACAGTAAACCTAAGAAAGATTCTGCACAAGAATTAATTGATCGTTGGAAAAAGGGGCAGGAGCAGTTGAACCGTTTCTGGGAGATTTGGAGGAGAGATTATTTGTTGTCGCTCAGAACAACTTTGCCACTCATCATAAAGGATCACATTTGGAAATATCAAGGCAGCCAAAGGTTGGTGAAATTGTGTTATTACAAGATGAGAATATGCCGTGCAGGATGTGGAAGTTGGCTTTGATTAAAGAATTTATCCATAGTAAAGATGGACAGATACGTTCTGTGAAAATTGAATTACCTAATAAACTAGTACTTTCCAGAGCCATTAATCACTTATATCCCTTACAGATACAAGCTGCCTCTGATTTGACTCAAGCAAACTCACTTACAAATAAAATTGAAAAGGATTTGAAGTTGTCTAAACCTCCACTTAGAGCTGCAAGTATTGAAGCTCGTAAGAGAATTGCATTACAGATGGACAATCAACCAGTGATGGTGGCATTCTCTTACCCCGGGGAGTGTCATGGTGATGATGATGTTAATTAAGTCATTGACACTTATTTGTATGTCACATTGCATCATGAACATTATTTAATATTACGTAATGTTAAATGTGTATAAAAAATGCTGTAAACACATTATTAAATCAGTCTTTGTCAATGATAAGACTCGATAAGTGCTTTGACTCACTGGCAAAGAGACTCTTCGCGACACTAACGGCTCCTTCAACGAGGCTTGGCGTCTCCTTCTTGACACTACACACAGCCTTTCGTTCCAAGAATAACAGACTTGCATACACAAACTAAGTTATAACCAAACCTCTTGTCATTAACCAATTGATTGAAGGTGGTAGAACAATGAAGTATTGCAAAGTTCCATTTAATGCTGGTATTATACTAAACCATTCATTTGGAATTACAGTTGATGGTATCAGCCATCGTATTATCTACTTGTACAACTGATTACTGCATTGGTACAGCAAGATATACCAGTCTGCTATGCGTTACAGTTAAGCAGCTCCAGTGAATCGGTCACAACTGATGCTGACACCGAACCAGATACTGATTATTAATTCATAGTTAGTATATGTACATATGTTACATACAATTTTAAAAAGCATGCAAAACATAAATTGAAATGTTATTGTCACTTCAAATAGTGTATCACCTAGAAGAGATAGATTTGAGATGGAATTTATGTATTTGTTCACTAGTACTTCAAAATATGTCCATATCGTTAAGCTTCAAACTTGTTTAATATTATTATCCTTCAATGCTTTTGTATACCCATCACAGTGTGATAGTCTGTGATATTACCACATGAACTTTGTTGTGTCAGTTTACTGGGTCAAAATTCCTGTGGTGTGTACAATTGCAACATGAATTTAAACCTGTAGAAACTAGTAATTAAACCATTTTTTCCTTTTCTGAGTAGTACTTTGGCATTATGTATTTTTCTATGTTTAATTTGGGAGCCCAAAGGTGGGTCTAGGCTTTTAAGGACAGTGTTAAAATCCTAAGTGGTATCACATCCAATACTTGACTACCCTGTAAGTAGGGAGGTGGAGTGATCTTTTATCATGCACCTACAGATATTGCACAGCTATGGATAGAGGCATGGCATGGCTCTGGGTCTGGTGATACATTCCCGTAGAATCTAATTTCATTGATGCTTTGGTAACTAAAGGCATGCTAGTGTGCACTAAAATAACAGATTGCAAAAGAAGTAGTGTTCAAAATAATCTATTTAGCTAAAATTTGTTGTGTCCCATCGTTCCATGATCTGGTGATGCTTTTAAAAGATATTTTCACATTGCTTGACCAATTCCTGGAAGTTTCTTAAAAGGATGGTTGTATGACTCCCCGCTCCATAGGAATATACATCACTCTTGGGAGATGTATGACACACATCATTTGAAAACTACTTCAAAACGTGTTTGACAGGTTTGCTGTGCAGCCATTTTTACATAGTTTAATACAATTAGTGTATTACTTCATTCGCTGTAGTGAAATGCAGAAATTCAGAGTGAAAGCTTACCCTTATTAAAGTTGTATGGACTAGAGCACTAGTTTAAACTCTATAGTTTGGTTGGAATATAATTGGTTAGCTTTGTTTAAGTTGTACTACGAGTTCTTTTTTTTATTCCGGGGTTACCAGGACCCATTTTCCCAACCCCTACTAGGTCACAGTATAGGGTCGACTTCGTGCTAGCTAACCCATTGGTGGTCAAAACCCAATGATGAGGTCAGAGCCCAATGACAACCTAAGCTCCACAGCCACACTTTTCTGTGTGGAGCTCTGGACCGAGTTGAATGCCATCTTCGCAATGCGGACAGCTCCAACGAGCAACAAGGAAGTGGCAGCAGTCACAGTAGTAATACCCATGTCTCTACACCTAAGAAATGAGTTACGTCGAGTATTTGTAGTACATACGGCTAGTATATATACTGACACCGTGCTATGTACCCATTAAATTCTTTGAAGTGTGGAATATAAACTACAGTATATAGAACAGGTTTTTTCAAGAAGGAAAGTTTTTTTTGCAAATTTTATGGATTGGCAGTTATCCACAAAAAATTCCCATTTAAAATTCACAGCTTGCTCAAAATGGCATCGTTGCATCCTGTAGAAGTGAAAATTCACCCCTTCCCCCACAAAATTTTCTTAGTAGCAATCTGTGGAATATTTCTTCCCTCGAAAATAACCCTTTATATGGTATTCGTTTAAATGTCTCAATATTAATTTCTAAATGTGTAGCTAACTAGTGATTACGAGGAATTGGCTGAGCAATACAACATACGGAAATGTGTCAACAACACAGAATTTAGTGAAGACGGTTTTATTGATTACCTTACGAGTGATGCTGGCCGTGGACAAAGTGGACGTGGTGCAAAGTCTGCTACATGGTCTGTCAATTACTTTTTTACTTACAAGCCTACAACAAAAAAAACAGCAATGGATGTCACCCTGAATAAATCAAATATACGGAATTATGTGGATCTTTTACAGAAAGTTAAAACCTATCATCCTCTACCTCTGTACCAAATTTGGTGCTTTTATCACTAAATGCACAATTGCTATGTATTTTCAGTTAATCCACCTCACTAATGTACGGAATTTTGTGGATCATTTACAGAAAGTTAAAACCTATGCTGGGACTACAAAACTGGAGAGAGTGGGATGGCTTAATGTTGCAATAAACTATCTTACTGAAGACTGAAAACATCTAACTAGATTTAAAGGTTCAAAAACAATATCTCAGATAAAAAGTCAACCTTAAGGTTATGGGATACCGGATACTACTACTACGTTTGAAGCCAAAAAAATCGTCCATTTACGCATGTTGAATATAAATTATAGTGTCAACATATCACATATATAATTGTCTTTTACAGGAACGATGGTGACGGAGGATACTCTAGAAGACACTATACTATAAACCTTGAAAGTGCGACAATCGGCGTGCCAAATATTGTACCTTATGTACTTATTTTAAATGTACTTTTTGCATAATATCATTGTATTTCATAGCATTTAGGTCTCCAAAAAGTAAGGAAGTAGTCGCGTCAAGGAATACAAAATTTATGATCACTACAATATTTTCAATCGACAATTTTCGAAAATTTTGCCCCACAACCAGGTCCATGTATCCTTTTCGAAACAAAACTCTCCGTGTTGCACTGCTAAATTTATCTGTTAACCCGTTGGTGTCTACTTTACAAAGCAGAGAGTGGCAAATGTCTAGAATTTTGGTTCGCAAGCACACAAGCCACGTTAATGTAAATTAAAACTGAAAACACGCATGCATACAAGAGTTTTGTGGTGTATCTATGGTATATCTAAGCATAGATACTATACTAATAACACAGCCAGCTGCCTCTACACGTGTCGATGTTGCAGTTCTCGTTATGCGAAAGTTTGACTACATCTTGTAGTGTGTTTGAAGGTAATATCCATTATACATGCGTACATTTTTAAAATGAAAAAACCTAAATTACAGTTGTAGTGTGAAAAACGGCTAACAAAAGGAACAAACTTGACAGACACATTTCCCGTGGCATATATCGTAAGAGGAGAGTATCTGCTAGAAAAGAAGATAACACAACAGTTAACAACAACACAGCAGAGACAATTAATGACAGTAGGATAATTAAACTACAACAGCTACAGGAACATTTACAGATTGTAGCTCACCATGTAGCAACTTGCCCACCCTGTAAACAGACTTCCCCACCCTGTAAACAGAAGCCTCCGCAGGACCACATATTATCTGTAAGGGAAGAACGCAGACAAGGACTAGCATCAATTCTTATCACCTGTTGTGCTGGTTGCTATACCGAGTTCTCCTTCTCCACATCTGTCAGAGTCAGTGGACCAACTGGTGGTCAGTACTGGGAGAGTAATTTAGCTGCAGTATGGGGCCAGATGTCATCGGGTGGTGGTCATGCCCCATTACAGGAGTCTATGGCAACTCTTGGAGTCCCAACCATGACAAAGCGATCCTTTATTGCTGCTGAGAAACGCATCGGAGAGTGGTGGTCAACTCTTCTTGAAGATTCCATGAGACAGGCAGGCCAGGAAGAGCGGCAGATAGCAATTTCGAAGAATCGCTCTTGTCTGGGCGACCCAGTCATCACAATCATCTTAGATGGAGGTGGAGTAAACGTGCCATTAAACACTTACAATGTGAAAAGTGGGGTGGGAGTCATCATTGGATTAGAGACACAGAAGATATTGTTCATGGGTGTTCGGAACAAATACTGCTCAATATGTAGTCATACCGATGATCCTCCACCACATACTTGTTACAAGAATTGGGATGGCTCTTCATCTGCCATGGAATCAAGCATCATTGCTGAAGGCTTTCAGAAGTGTATAGAGCAACATGGGGTGGAGTACAGCAAGTTCATAGGTGACTCTGTTTGGTCCACTCTGGTTTCTGCAGTTCCCTGGGGTTTCGCCATTGAGAAAGTGGAATGTGCAAATCACTCAGTCAAGTGCTTTCGCACACAACTGGAGAATTTAGTTTCCAACAATCCTAGTTACAAAGGTAGAGGAAAGTTAACGGAGGAAATGTAGAAACGACTCACCAGAGCAGCTCGCTGTGCAATCGTGATGAGGAGCAAAGAGCCAGACAGGACAACTGTCATTATCAAGCTGCAACAAGACCTCGTGAATGGACCTCTCCACTGCTTTGGGTGCCACACCAATCGCAGCATAGATTTCTGTAAAACAGTACAAAAGCATAAGAACACCAACAACTCACCATTAACTTCCGCTGCATCAGTATCACCCCCCATTGTAGCTGTTAACACGCCCACAATATCAATCCCTACTCCAGCTATTAATATGCCCACTACATCCACTGGCCCAGCACCATCAGACAGCAATACTAATACTCCACAACTTGATTTGCTTCCTACCACATTGTCAGCTTCAGCATCTTCTTCTGACCTCCATCCATCTGATGAGTGTCCAGATGACCGTGATGATCTGATGACTGAACAGGCACAGCACTGGATAGATGCCACAAGTGATGAGTGTCTGGACGAAGTGAGAGACATCCCAGAAGAAGATTTGCAAAATATTGACATGGGAATGATATGTGATATACAGCGAGCTGTTAGTAGACTGGTGAGCAAGGCTCCACAGCTAATTGGTTAGCTAAAATGAGTTGTGAGAATTACTATTAAGTATGCATACACTACAGGGAATTTTACGACCAACCTGGCAGAAAGCTGGATGCATATCAGGTCGAAGTTTGACGGTGGGAAGCAAATCCAGAGAGGTTCCTGGAAAGGCTGTTGTGCTGGAGCTGGACTACGCTGCAACTTGGGACCATCTTGGGGACCACTGGCATGGGAGAAGGCTATTGGCGCTCCACCTGATGTCTTCGTGGCTACTGGACAGAATGCTGTACAGCCATTCTGTAGTATCCATTTTCTCTATACTTTTCATAAATATTACACAAATCCTTTTATACCATCCTTTACCTTCTAGACATGATGGTGAAACTGAAGTGGATGATGTTCCCAGCCACCTCCCATGCTCCTGATTGCAGGAACTGTCATTGGCATTCTACAGAAGCAAGATACTCATTGACACCAATGCCATGAAGAGAGTTGAACTGCTTACCTCACAACAGGGAGATGATGACACTGCAAGGGCAAACTACGCATCACCTCTTCAAATGTTAAGAATATTGACCAACGCAGATCAACTACCACAGCAAAAATAGTGTTCCAATACTATAGTATGTTCACGTTGAGCTGAATCCTGAAAAACAGCTAAAAATTAAAAGTGGATTTTTTCTCAACAGAGTTAACATTTCAGCCAACCAGATGATTATTGGTAATAGCAAAGGTGTCAACAACAGACACGTACGGTTTGGCTCCATTACAAGTTTGGGAAAGGGCTGTAATGGACACTGTACTTATATGGCTTCCCCATAAGAAATGTATTGTGAAAATTTTGACTGGCCGTGAATATTATGTCGAATATTTGAACAAAAAGATTTTGAAACATTTTTAGCGGATCAAGCAGTACTGCAAACGAGCCAAATTTCAAGATCGTGTGTAATTGCATCCATGAGTTATTAAACGTTTTTGAGGGTTCAGCTCAACATGAACATACTATACATATTCTAACCCCGTCTTTATTCAGTATTGGAACAAAGAATTTTTGGATTATTAGTTCCAACACCAAAACATAGACGGAATAAATACAGTCAGTATTTATTCCAGCGACTGCTTTACAGCAACTTCAAGGGGAACGCAGCCACCCGGTACGATTTAGCACACGAAAGAGTCAGCTCTATCAAGAACTTGGAATGGCTGAAACAAAGTGGATCTGCTGGGGCTACAATCAACCGCAATTGTGGTTTAGTCATATTGGCTACTCACCCATGGCTAGCTGCAACACCAGACGCATGGGTCAAGGATCCATCGGCCTCACCACCAGAAGGCTTGGTTGAGTTTAAAAATCCCTATAGTTATAAGGATTTGCTCTTGCAAGAAGCGTTAGACTGCAAACGTTGTAACTGTTTGGAGAAGGCCGACGCCTCATTATCAGTTGAAATGCAGCCACGAGTATCACTGCCAGATCCAGTTTGCCACGTTTTGTATGGGCAGGAAATGGTGTGACATTTTCATTCCAGCAAAGGACAGCCACTGTGAGAGGAACCAATATGACGAAGGGTTCTGCTCCAAAGTAATATCAAAGTTGAAGCGATTTTACTTCTGTACCAACTGACCCTTTCTTGCCAGCGAATACTGGAGCCCAAGGAATGGGTAGACGACAAAGACAACTGGATGGCCATAGTTGAGGGAGTCTCTTCTTAACTGTTGGTCAACTCCCGTGTTGCTGGCATAGATTCGTTGCTTAGCCGTAGATTGGGATAGAAAGTTGGATTTGTGTGCCGGTATTCCACTGCAAACTAATTCATATATACTCTTGTAATCATACTTTATTACTGTTACTTGTACAATATCAACTTCTTCACAACCCTAGAACTGAAACAATGCCAACGTGGCATTTCTAAATATAGATTTGCAAACAAATTACGTAAAAAAATATTTTCCATCGTGTTATTATTATGTTCGGTAAGTAGCGGGTATCCCATAACCTTAAGCAAAACAGTTTTTTTTAAAGCAAAACAAAAAAAACAGACCACTTCCCAAGAAGGTTCAAGAAATGTGACCCAATTTGGCACATTGGTCAATTTTCTCTTTTGTAGCTGAAATGAGGCACTGGGTGTTTATCTACCTTGTGTCAAAATTTCAGCTTGATATCTTGAAGGGTTCCAGAGATATGGTCCATTTACTATCTATGATTAACCCTTTAAGGACCACTGCCGTAATATTATGTCCAAGATTATTGGCAATAAACCACATTGTGACAAATCAGTAATCACTTTGTTTACAAATAAAAATATTCAAAAGAGACTGCTGATAGTTAAATCAAGTGTTCCTGGTCCTTTTCTACAATTAAATGCCATGTATCATTGTTTAAAACTTAGTTTTAATGATTCTAACTCCTGAACAAATCACCCCATTTGTAAGTTAATTGTTGTGCCACGCTTGGTGAAATCACTACATGGTCTGATAAAATCATCCATATCTCCTAGCAGAAAGAAGCTGTGGGTGTGAAATTTCACAGGAAGACGGCTAGTTGCTTTATCCAAATGTGTAAAAAATTAATTCAAAAACTATTACTGAAATTTTCAATTGAGTTCTTCCTGCAAATTTTGCATGTGCCCAAAAGGATGGTTTTCCAAAATTGGGTCACAAATACAGAAGGCATTGACAGAGGTAGATGAGGAGATGCAGTCACAACAGACAGGAGAAAGTCTGGAACCAGACAGGAAGCAGTGACAACTTCATTCTTGGTTTGTTTTTTTTGCAAACCATGGGACCTACAAGCACGGATAGATTTGTACTCCTTCATGTCTCATTTCTACACTCTACCTCTGACATAGGTAGCACATTAATGGCTTAGGCAATATATGCAAACTGCAGACAGTCAATTGAATAAGTGCTTTTTTTGCTACCAATTGTCATGGAAGTGAAAGTGATGCTGTTCAGTTTCTGAAGCCTGAAGATGTATCACTGTTACAAAGCTATATAGTGCATTCACAAGACAATGGTAAGCAGACACATGGCATAGTTACATATTGTATAAATCATCTATGTCAATATATCATATCTCATTATAAATTTCTGTATGTAGTTTAGTGTAGAAATATTATATTTGATGTTGTATATTTGATGTTGTATATTTGATGTTGTCAGACTAAATAGCAAGCTGCACCACAGAAAAGAATAAAGTAAAACATTACATACATCTGCTGTGCATGTTTGTAGGGATTTGACTAAAAGTACCTCAAGATCTATTCTTGAGATTGTCATTTTCAAAAACTTCCCACTTGTGGTCCACTAAAATTGCAACTTATGGTCATCTTCCCATTCCACTATTGATATAAAATAATTGCCTTAAAATCATATAAAACAATAGTTTGGTCTAAAGAATTGGTTTGTGCATCACTGTAAGTTTATTTGCTATTTCCTAGTTCCAGGTCTCAGTCATTTATCTCAAATTGCTTCCAGATTCGATCTTGCCACAATTATGTTTCAACTAGGTAAGGCCATACACACCTACTGGATCTTATGTTGCACAGACAAAACTTCAGAAAATTTGGATAGGTAGGTCAATTTGATAATGATAATATTCAAGTATTATGGTGAAATTTACAATACAAAGAGCCACATGCAGCTAAAAAAATGCTGCATGAACCATATAGAGTGTTCTCCAGCACCATAATGTATTACTGTACAATGAAACAAACCTCGAGTACTAAGAACTACTTCGTTTGGAGTATCTTCACCATTAAAGCTCAACCTTTGGAAGAGTTTTATCCCCAGAGGAGTATCCCAGTCGAGATCCCAATAGCTGATTTTCACTAGCACATGCAAGATTGGCCATCTTGGCACACGTGATCCTATATCACATGATTATCATCATTTCAGGTCATGAAAAAGACAGTCAGTTGGGCCCGTGCACAGCAAAAATAGTGTTCCAATACTACATATTCTAACCCCGTCTTTATTCAGTATTGGAACAACTATTTTAAAAAACTCCTTATAGCGAGACAAAACAAACCTGAAATCTATAAATGACTCTAATTTTATTCACTATGGGGGCTGTGGTCTGTTTTTGCTTGAGCCAAGGTAGAATATTTGGACTATTAGTTCCAACACCTAAACATAGATGGAATAAATACAGTCAGTATTTGTGTATGAATTATGCTGTGGTGCAACATAAAATTCAATAGGTATGGCCTAAATATGCTCCCACACTCCCCTGAAATCCTTTCAATCATTTTCTTCACTGACATTTTGCTACACAAAAATCGTGACAATATACAGAACACAAATAACATGTAATTCAAACACAAGAAAAGTTTTTTATCCCCCCCGTCTCAGGTTTGGGCTAGTTGTAAAAAATAGTTTTTAGCTACTGAAGCATATACTGTATGCTCTTCATACATCTTGTTGTGTAATTAATCTGTTGGTGTGTATATTACCATAAACAAATTCAAACAAAGTTTGCCATGGATTTAGTTTGGTGAATTTGGCAACTTCACCTGCTTTACAAGCTGATTCACCAAACTTTTTTTGCACCAAAGTTTCATTGTTTATGGTATTCACTAGAGGTATGTTAGAAATAAATTGGTTATTAGATACCTGTTCTTCATAAAATTATAATGAAAATTTGAAGACCCACACAATGCTACAATGTATGTTTTAATACAACAGCTGGCCTTCAGCTTACTGAGCACGTACGTATTGTACAGTACAATGTATATATGTACCTAGAGATTGCTGATTACACTAGCTATTTAAAACTTCAAAAGGAATAGGGGTTGATATAATATACACGCTACAAAAAGTAAGGTAAAATGTTACAGCTGAAATGAGAAATGATCCAGCAGTAAAAAGTAAGGAAACAAGATTAGACGACTACTTGCTAAAATGAGACACTTTAATTCCTACTTTTGGCTAATTTGATGGTCTCATTTCAAGATGCTAGCCAAAAGTAGGCATTAAAATGTGTCTCACTTTAGCAAGTAGTCGTCTAATCTTGTTTCCTTACTTTTTGTAGCATGTATATTATATCAACCCCTATTTCCTTTTGAAATTTTTAATTTTTTAAATAGCTAGTATATATAAAAGTACATACTTACTGTACTTACAATGTTGTCCCTTTGATGGGTGGCTATATTCCATGGAGGGTTGTGTTTGTATGTGTGTGTAGTCACCCTGGCTTGATAACACAACACGTATTGGTGGTATGGCAAATGGTAGCATTTATGTATCAGACCATGGGGTGGCATATACAGGGGATTCCCTGCAATGGCCTTGCAAGCTAACAACAGAAATCATGTCTGCATACACATTGCAACACAGAAAAATTTGTTATTGTCCATCTGGTTGCTCATGCATTTATCCTAAATAGAAAAACTTGTAACTGTTGCTCAGCATCCCTTGGAATGGTAGGTAGCATCCATGGGGATGGGGGACTGTTTTACAGGCAGTGATGATGCGGTGCATCTGTGTACATGTGTATGTGTGTCTTGAAATCAAGATTAAAACCAAACATGTGCAGTACTTTGCTATATTTTCTACAACATTTTTTAATATCCTTGCATGAGTATATATATTGTCAGAGAGGACAATATCCATGCAATAATTGTAACACTCATTGTATCCTGGTTCTGGAAATATTAAATTATGTCACAAAATAGTTGGGTGGAGCTAACATGCACTCATCCGCTGCTGAGCTACAATTCAATACCACATGGTTATGACAAGCTATAGGATTAGCTACATAGCTAGCTATCAGCCTGTTTTTTTATTATGCCTTAGAAAAAATCCGAGCAACAATTTTTCAAATAGGTATGGCCTAACCGAGTACTTGGTTTAATTTTAAAAAAATCATTTGAATGCCTGGACTCTATCATGCTAACTCGTTTGTTCAATTTAGTAGTTCAACCTATCCTGGAATATAATAATTCTATTTGAGGACCTCATTACATTCTAGACAGCAGAAAAGTACAGAAGATACAACAAATGGCTACTTGTCTCATCCAACAATTTCAAGACCAATCGGGTATTAATTCAATGCTAAGCCCCATTGACAGGTGACATGGGGCTGAAACAGATATGTGTAATTTGAAGTCATCGGAATAGCTTCTAGTAATTTTGTGTTGGCTTTTCCTTGATCCACAACATCAGTGCTACAAATGCAATCAATATTATCCTTGCTTCTATTTTGTAAAACAAGCACATTATCAACCAAAAGTTTAGTGATGTCACCATCTGTAGGATATGTGTTCAGGATATCCGGTAAATAAAATTTGATATCCCAAAAATGTGCCTCAGGGTGGGGATTTGATCTAGCGGAAGTAGCTAGTAATTTATCCCCAAGGTGGGGAATTTGAGCCACTATATCCCTGTACTTGGGGGTGAGGCTTAACATTGATACTGCATAATTGGGGTAGCCAGTGGAGACCCAGCGGTGCCCCAGAGTTGGTATTGCAACCCAACAACTGGCACATATAATATACATACCCAATTGAACAAGCTGAAGCAGCTCAGGGCCCATTATTTGTCCGTGGCCCTTTCTCCCATCGTTTCTTTTTCACTAGGCATAGTTTCAAGTTTGATTATCAAGTGATGCATGCATGCACCTGCAAACTACACATACATAATGCTCTACACTCAATAATTATTATACCAGCAACCAGTGATAATATTTTCTATTATTTCTATACAGTACGTGTTTCTAGTTCTTTAATCCTGCGATGTGTCTTCCATCCCAGTCGACATAAACAGAGGAACATTATCACCACAATGTGAAAAAGTAAGCTGCAATAATGTGAGTAATATGTAAGATACATGTAATCAATTCACCCACATTATCATCAAGGTTGGCTCTGTACACATAGTATTATTGTCTAAAAAGAAAAAAAAAATGTATGTATTACAAATAAATTTTACGCTCTATAATCACTAAAAACCATTGTAATGTATCAGTTGCCATACAATTATATCAATTATATGAATGGACAAGTTTAATATTAGGGCCTTATGGCGTAAACTAATAACTGTTGTCCCTATAACCTGAATTTGTACGTTAGCAACAATCGCGTACATTTGAACGCATTCGTCTTACTCTAATAGAACACACAGGTAGATATTTTACAGTAGAGATAAATAGCACGTAAAAGTAATGAAATAAATCTACTAAGGCGTTCGCCACTTACACTTTATGTAATTTGATCTTGTAGGGTGATTTTTCGCACATCATTAGTACGCATGCGTACAAACGAGCAAGCCAGTGCAGAGCATAACAAGCGTGCATTACGAAATTATTAAGCGCCTTTAATTGTAACCCCAAGAAAGCAGGTGATGACTATCAAGCTCGATGATCATAAAGGATCGATCTATAGTGAGAATATGTTTTGTTGTTATGTCACTATACTTTAAATTATTTTGCACAGCGGAGAATAAGTATTCAGGATTTGTACACTACCAGTATAGAGACGTCATAGTTATGGTTAAAACTAATTTATAGAACTTTCTATCCAGTAGTTTTTGCTTGAGTTTCGCGTGGCCAGTCCGCTTTTTTCTCTCTTTGTTCAGTTATTGGGTATAGGGAGAAAAAGGGTCTGGACTAGTCTCGCGTAGCCTGCCAGACCGCTCGTCTTTTGTGTGTGGGCTGGGAGAAAAGGGTCTCTTACAATGGCAATAGAAATCCAGCTCAGGTTTTCTCCAGTTTCCAGAGTGCATTGGTTGCGGAGCCACTAAACTTTGTCAACCCTGTTAACAAGGGACACGCGCGCCATATCCTATTGACCTATTCCATTTTAGAGGTTAGGAAATAAAGTCTTTTAGTCGTTTACTATTTAAATGACTTCTTTTGTTATTGTTCTGCTCCTTTGTTAATCATTGGTTTTACCTCAGTTATTGTATTTCATTTGCATTTCATGTTATCATCGTGTGATTAATTGTAATGAGTTGGTTTGTAGCCTTGTCCTCTTGTACAACCCAGTCATTTTGAAAAAAATGATAATACTATTCCCTATGATGCCAGTTTGTGACCAGAAACTCTATCTAAGTAATGCGTCTGTTAATCCATGGGACCTGAGGTGGGAATATGACATGTTGGAAAGTTGAAATATTAGACGTGTTAGACATTACAGTCGATCAAGTCCCAACCGGCAAACCCGTATGTCATGCCCAGTTCTAGTTGTTGGTAACCCATTTTATCATCTATTAAATTCTAATTAAATACTGGTACTTGACAGGGCTAATTAAGGAATGTACAAAGGAATGTTTCTGTCATGTTGGAAAGAAATTAAACCGTACTACGGTGATGTAAATTTTACTATTTTCTTTATTCAAAGGCTGCAAGTAATAAATTTGATGATTTATAAAGGACAAGAAGTGCAAGGGTCCATTATTTCAGAAGGATCAAACTTAGTACGTTTATATTGTTATATTCAATACTCTTGTCTGTATATTATGGAAGTTAAGAAGTGTTAATGCATTCCAATTTTATATAATTACCTTTAAAATTTAATGTTACATTTAACACATACCATATAGCTAAAGGCTGGCAATTTGTTGACAGTATTTACTGTGGCAATTGTGTTGACAAAACATTGGCATTTCAATTTGCTATATTATTTCAAACCTCTTCACTGTTTGCTGGAGAGAGACTCTTTGAATGTGCTTCCTCTTTACCGCTGATTATCGGAGTAGTTGGGTTAGTTGTTATGAGTTGTAAAGTTAGCAAGTACCACATTTGAAAGGTCAAAGATCTGATATCCAGTTTCTTCAACATGGTTATATATCCAATCCAGAAGCACTACAGCATTTTAGCCGTCAAGAATATACATATAGTCTTGCTGTCATGCATTCACTGAAATAATCCTGATTGCACATTGCTATATGCATAAGAAAGTAGAACTACAGATATTGTTTGGCTGCCCATATCAAAGGATACAAGCCAGTTTGAAAACGTTTCAGATTTTATAGTGACCATGCATCATGTAGTTAGAAGTTTGGTGTATGTAATGCCATTGCTATGCATCTCCAGTCTGTGTAATCTCTAGCTAGATAGCAGTCAAACTGTTAGGTCATTCTATAGGGTTACAATGTAACTCATGTGTATAGAGCGTATGAGCCATAAAGTACCCTGTATCAATAGTGTGTGTATGGGTTTTTGAAGTTCCATAATCACAATGATCAAGACCACGTACTAGTGACTCAAATTTGCAACATGTGCTTAATCTGTCAAGCTACATGATATTAAATAGGTAACATGTTGCCATGGCTGGTACAGGTACTGTATAGAAGACAGTGATATCACTTTAGCTAGAAGGTCCTGTGTCTTAGAAAAAGTACGTAGTATAGAAGTCACTCCTCCACCATCTTACTTTACTTCTATACTTCATATGTACATAATAGAGAGAGAGAGAGTATGCATGTTTGCTTTGTTAAAGGTTTACAGTTACCAGCACTGAAGCTCTGACAATGACATGTGCTATAGCTTTAATGTAGTCTAGTGTAGAGTATTGTGCTGCAGTCAAAACGCTTCTTGGAAAGCTGCTGCAGGGTACTTAAGGCAATTCATGTATATTTTTGGTTGTATTATGTCACTTGGATAGTATACTAGTGGTTGAATTAGTTGACTAATGATTATAAACCTCAAATCCATACAGGGTAATCACTACTGTTGGGTGGTTACTTACATCATCACTTTATGATACTGGAAGCCATAATGAGTCTAAAAGCTATATTACCAGTATAAGGATTCTGACACTACTAGCTATATATCATGAGTGTTATGCTCCTTGCACCTTGCGGTGCTTATGAGCTCCTGATAGTAGCTATAACAACTTATAGAGTATATACCATGTATTTATGTACCCTGTACTTCGTTTTGAGGTACATAGCTATATTGGGTGATTCATATGCATTGCTAACCATACAAACAGCAATGCACTTTCAAAGTCATGTAAGGGTTAGCAACTATGCATATAGGGTAAGATACATAATAAAGCCATGCAACCAGTATACGTGGGTATAGGCCGTATGTAAGTGAATGGAATGCACATTCTTGTAGTGAACGACATTGTTTACATGTATGCAATCATTATTAAGTGCACAGTTTGAGTTGTACAATTTTACCAAAAGTTAAAACTTGATCTTCGTATATAGCAATACGTTGTCAGGTATACAGTGTAGGTCATAATAATACTTTAGATGGTAATTCTGTGGTAGCTAATGAACCTATTCATGTGATGCACGGGTAATTATGTGGCTGGCTAATTACTTTAGTGGTGACCTGGGGTTGTAGTGCACAACAGAGGAATCCATATTGTGCATTGTATAACTAATAGCAACAGCTTTGCTTTAACCGTAGAATAGAGAATCAATGTGCCTTTGAGGTGGTCTTTCATACCATCTACTGGCATGGGGCTCCTGTTATTAAATTCCACATGTCCTAAATGAAACACTTGTAATTTGGTCACTTTAGTCATGAGAGCAGACTTCTTTACTTTTTGTGAGTGTGTTAAATGTCAGCAAGCCCTTTCCCAGTTATCTACATCATGTGAAATTAGATATAGAAACACCTGTCAACAAAGCTCATTCAACAATGCTATAGACAAATATTTTAGTTTAATTTAATCAGACATGGTGCATAATTTTGGAAAGAGTAACAGGTGCCCAAGCCATTATGGTTACACTGTCATGATGAATTCAAGAGGTATAGAGAGGTTCAGTTAGGCCCAGTTCTCTTTTGAGGTAAATTGTTTACATGCATGCACTAGTTCTTCCACTCACTAGTAGTTTAAGATGCTTGATCCTCAAGCAAATAACTTAGTCTAGAATCAAGTGTAAATTCCAGCCTGTAATTTTGTGGTGGCTATAATTAATGTAATTGTGTCAAGCACAGGTAATTATGTGGCTGGCTAATAACCTTATGATGTCTTGTTACTTAGGGTAGGGCAGGTGGGAGTAATTGCTGAGAATTCATTGTCAAATGCTGCTATGCAACTAGCAAGTTGTGGTGAATGTGACCTCAAGTCAGTGTTGTAGAGGAGTCAACTGCAAATGAAACCACAGTTATTGTAAGAGTTCTTCAGATGCATTGTAGGAGTCAATTGCAAAGAAAACCAATGTATTCAGCAGTTAGTTTATTCAATTGTCAAATAAGCAATTTATTAATATTTTTATATAGCCAATTACACACAATAGTCTCAATCTTGTATGAACTTCAATCTTGTATGTGAGCTGCCCCATGGATGCATATACAGGTAGTTGCATGCCTGTTGAAAAATAAAAGATGATTCAAAAATATAGCTATGCACAATTATACATATTTACCATATTGTACATGTACATCACGTGTACATCTGTTGAAGTCTTCATTATCATCCCATATCCACCAGGAACAGAGCATTACAAAAATAGCTGATGTGCCTATAGCTAGCTAAATAATCTATGCCTCTACACAATTTAACTTAGAAAACATAAACTTTACATTTTCTTCTAAAATCCTAGGCTTTGGTGTAAAAGTCCCGTCTGGTTGTTTTACAAAACTTTTGCTACTAGAAAATCTCAGGTCTAACTTTGCCTTCATGGGAAAGCCAATGCACCGTCCACGCATGGTCGTGTCAGTCCTTCCATACTCACGGTAGCAATGGTCCCACCCATGAGGAAAGTAGACAGTGTCAAAATCTGTCAACATAAGGTCAGTCTTGTTGCGAAAAAGATACCTGTATATGTCATGTGAAAATGCAATTGTAAAGTCAGTTTCTAAAGTCAAAGCTACACTAAGTGACCTATTTACTGCAGCACGAAAGCGATCCACACAAATCTTGATCTCCTGTTCCTGTGGCAGAGGGTGATGAAAAACTCTATTTTAAAAAATTAAAGCTATATTCGTAGCTGGCTATGTATCTATCAAGACGCCGACCTTCTCAGTTCCAAGCCTACATTATCAGATCGGACCCACGAACAAGACTCCAGAGGGTATCCTTTCCACTGAACATAGTATTCAGTGCTTGAGCCCTACAGGAAATAGATTATACATTGCACTAGCTTGTAGCCATACCATGCAGTATAGCTATATATCAACCTACCCTTTTTCGCTTAGCCAGCAACTTTTCAACAAGGAACTGACCCTCTGGCAAATCTTGTGGATCCTGCTCAGCTGGGGGCTCCTGCAGTGGTTCCAATCTTGTTATTCTGTCAGGTTACTAGATGCATATTATAGCTAAGTAACATTCACCACTCCATAAAGTTTAGTCCAATTTATACAGAGCATGCATGGTAGCTGGATGTTCTTTCTATATAGCTACACATAGGTTTAGCTATGCGTATACCATGCATCTGAAGGTCTATAACTACTTCTACCTTACTATATAGCCATGTTGAACGGATAGCTATAGGCTACGCCGACTCAATATAGTATAAGAGGATCGTCTGTCATCTTCATGCATGACCTTGGTAAGCATCCACTGAATTAGCTTAGTATATAAGAGTGCTTGTGGTAGTTATGACACTTAACTGAAGTCTACACCATCACATACTATATGAATTATACGTATAGCTATAGCGCTAGCTATATTACAACTTACAATTGGCAGGCCGTGAGGAAGAATTTTCCCTTTATTGAGCAAGCAATAGTATCCCTTTCTGGGTCTTTTCCTACTTTGTCTGGTCGCGGTACCGGTGTTGCTCATCTTGGGTTGACGTTAAAAATGAAAGGCTACATGCATTATAGCCATTTATATACCGCTTGGCTTGACCGGCATGTGATATATTTTGAGCGATTGTCGTTAAAAAATATACAGCTAACAAGACTAGCTGTTTCTATTGGCTACATTATACATGCTATTTTCTGATTGGATATAGAAAGTTGCCAATCAAAAAAAAGTCTTGGCTTTCGCGTAAAAATTTGGTGTCCCGATACAGCTACAACTCTAGATGCTTGCTCCTGGTTAATCTATATAGTGTGAATGTAAATTTAAAGAGAACATCAGCCATTGTATTGTCTTAACAGAGTTGTACTTAAAGCGCGCTCTTTTGTTACGTCAGGCGGATGCTTTTTGACCACGATTGAGCTTACGTAGCTAATATAGTGACGGCGGGAAAAAAACAATATAAAAAGCAAGAGTAAAAGCATAATTTCAGATCTATAGTATATAGAGTGTTTCTGTGAGAATGAATGCTGAGTTGCTTACTAAGGTTGAGGAAGGGTTGCGTGAACTGATTATTACATCTAATCACCCCTCTTCTCATCCTCAATATAATCAATTGCTGCCTAAGATTCCTATTGCTTGCTTAACAATACCACACAAGTTTTTTCTTGTGGCTGACCGAATACAGTGCCTTAAGAAGACTTTGCAACTGCCATCATCAGACCTTATTGAAATGGCAAATGTAATAATAGAGGATGGAAGTGACAAGATACGCAATGACGCCAGTTTGGCTGAGGACAGACTGGTATTAAAGTCTAGGAGGTGAGTTAGCTAACTACATAGACTTATGCACGTATCCAAAAAAAATTGTTTCTGTTTTAGAGTGCTATCCAGAGTACAATATAAGGAAAAAATATTGCTCTGACAAAATGGCCAATCAAAACTGAATTTGGTTGGCCATTCAAAGAATTGCATGGTCATAAGGTGGAGGCAACTCTGTGGGTGTGCAAAGCACACCCTGCGCAGTGCGAAGCACAAGCTTTCTAGGGGGGTCTGGGGGCATGCCCCCCCAGGAAAATTTTAGAAATGAAGCACTCTGAGATAGAATATGAGACCATTTTAAACTATTTATAATCATATTTGATGCACACATTTTTACATAATTATTATTTGCATTTTGTCAGTAATTTAACTATGAAGTTTGTATCTATGTGATGTTTTACAAATTTAATTATGTATTGCAATAATTATATTGATAATTTACAATCAGATGTATAGAGTCAGTACTAAGTACTGTCACAATGCAGTGTATAAACTGTTATATACAGGATTTAAATAATAAAATCATGAATGATATTGTTAAAAATTTGAAAAATGATTTAATTTATACAGTTTGCAGTAGAAGTCTGTCACTCTTTAATCATCATCCACATCAATAACTTCAAGGTTAAGACCATGAGATGCAGTTTCTGATGGAGGATCTATCCAGTCATCCCAACAGTCAAGCAGGCTTTTAGAAGCCACAGACTCGCTATCAGACTCGGAGGTAGTGGAATCAGAGTCACAAACAATCACAGAACTAGTAGCAAGAGATGACGAGCTGCAAGAAACAGAGGCAGTTGATCGTGTCTTGTGCTTCTTGTATGGCTTTCTAGCATTCTGATTAGGGCGCCTTGTCTTGTCGTTCCACCATAGAT
This sequence comes from Dysidea avara, assembly GCF_963678975.1. Lineage (NCBI taxonomy): Eukaryota > Metazoa > Porifera > Demospongiae > Dictyoceratida > Dysideidae > Dysidea > Dysidea avara. Next base: position 1,321,304 of record NC_089285.1, on the reverse strand, counting down.
CGATTGCCTCGTTTGGATCAAACTCAGAAAGTGGCAAATTAGCTGAAGAAATACTGAGAAGGTCATCAAGAGTATCATTGGTTAACAAAGATCTTTTTTTGCTCTTAATAACATTCATTTGAGAAAAGACTCTCTCAACCACTCCATTAGACACAGGCAGAGAAAACAGCAGCTCAATTAAATTAAGGACATTGACCCAAGCTGAGGAATCTGGAGAATGAAAAACTCTCCACCAAACAGCTCTATAGTCTAACGTGGACAAAGAAATGTATGTGGTGGCATAGTGCAGTACTGATTCAAACTCTGCATGGATCTCATCCATATCAGTGTTGGCCTTTTCCAAAGGGACTCGGAAATGATCTGCTAGCCTATCAATCGCCCCAAAATCCTCACTCTCATCAACCACCTTTTGCCAACCCTGTGTAGCCAGGACAAAGATGATATCCTATGGTGGCCGAGAAGGGTCAGCCGCTTCGGCAAAGTAAAAGCCGCTGCGGCCCGGTACAAACCGCGTCGGCCTAGTGCAAGCCGCGTCGGCCACGCCATATTGTTATGCTCACGTGACAATCGTTTGCGTATTGGTGAGCTGCAATAAGAAAAGAGCACGCAAACAACGAATGGATCAGGACGAGGATAAAGAATTCTCTATAGATGACGGTAAGCATGACTTGTACGAAAGCATTTTTTACATATATGTATGCTAGTGTATTAACCATGAATAGCCGTTTTCCCATGTTCTCTGGTTGCAGTTGTATTGGGAGTCCATTCTATTCACCACTCGGTGATTTCTCTTCGTGTATCATATACAGTAAGCATAGTATGACCCAGAGCCAGAATTTGATAGTCTTTAATTGCTTAGAATTATTTATTTGGATATATCACGTGAAAGGCTACTCATTATGTAGGATACCGCCCCCTTACAGTGTAACAGGTAGTCTTGCCCCCAGACCATTGACATCAAGGTTTAATATGCCTAAATTTGGTCGGTCTTATTTACTATATAATACCTCGAGTACGTGCAAAATCACAATTTCCCCATAATTAGCGCTGTATGGTAGCTAGCACTGAAAGGATATTGTGAATTACTATAGTCACATACCCCATCATGCACTATAATATTATGTTGCACCAATTAGTTGTTTATGTACATATCTTTTTTAGTTATTGCTGAGTTGTTTTACTCTACAAGACAATACAAAGCTATACTGCAACGCTTAAAACTAATACATGGTATTGACAGAAGGTAAGAGAGTTTTGTGATCTGGTCAATTTCTAATGACACATTCTATAGCATGTCCTGGTTAAAGCGACAACTGAAAAGACTAGGTCTAAAGAGGCGTTCTCCAGACCCTCCTGACGAGACAGTAAAGACACTGATTGAAGTTGGTTATTTGGCTACTTTATATAAAGGCCAGCAAACGTTTGACCTAACAGTGAACCTATACACTGTATAATTTCTGTTATTGAGAAAGTAGACACTAGGGGGGTGGATCCAGGATTTTTTGAAGGGAGAGGTCTTGGAAATTGGTAAAAAATAACCCTTACGACTTCAAACAAGGTGATTCTGCACACCCTGTGCATTGTTTACACAATAATGTTCCTCCGGCATATCATATTGCCATGATGTGCACATCTAGCTAACCAACTGGAAACCTACACTTACACTGATGTTAGTGCAGGTTATTGCCTTACTAAGCTAATGTGGATATAGCTCACTACATGTACAAGCTGTTTGTTTACTGTGGCAGTACTACAAATGGTCAGGTTTTTGTTTGCTCATCTGGCACTCTCCTTTCTGGTTGTACAGAACCCGGAGTGATTTGATTGACTCTTTTCATTTTTGTGAAATTAAATTGATCTTGCAGTGATGCCTTTAGAGTTATTAGAACAGTCATGTGATGTTACAAACTGGTTGATTTGAGAGAATCATCACTAGAGTCCACCATTGCCAAAAGAATATATACATTACAAGCTAATCAGACATCTGTGGCAGATCTATGGGTTTCCACTTATAGTGATTGCGTGTCTTATGCCATTTGTTGAGATTTGAATAATCCGCAGCACTTCAATCTATTTCTAGTTTGAATCCTGACTGTTCTATTAGAGTATTTTTACTTTTCCAAGGGAGCTTCCTCTGTGTTTGACCCTGAGTCACTGTCCCTACACTGCCTGCAGTCATGCAGTATAGGTAGTACAGGACAACATACAGTAATAGGGGCCTGTTGTGCACTCATAAACATACCTTACGGAAGAAAACTTTGGCGGTCAAAAACTTTGACGAATTTAGTGAATGACTTGTGATTCGCCAAAGTTTTTCCCACTGAATTGCTATTGCTATTGTGAGTCCTTATTAGTGTCAGCACATCAAATCACCAAAGTTTTTTCCGCCAAAATACTGATTCGCCAAAGTTTTCTTCCATACCGTAATATAATAATTTCTTGAGGAGGGGTCCCTCTGGACATATACTATTGAGTATTTAGTTATATAGTTGGTCACTGTAGACTGTACAGTAGGTCCATAGGCAAATCCACCAATTCAAGGATTCCTTTATATGATATATTTGTGATAATATGACTACTCATTGTGTTTGTATGTTATACGTAGTCAATAATAAGTTGCTCAAATCAACTTCGAGGATACCGGGCTGTTTGGAGGATTCTATACAGCAAGTACAGGCTGCCTGTTAGGAGGTACAGATTAAATTCCAAAGAGTATCAGTGTAGTATAAAGGGTATCCTTGTAGAGATACAGTTATGAGAATTATGAGACAAATAGATCCTGAAGGTGTTAAACTACGAAAGAAAAGGAGACTTAAGCGTAGATTGTACAATTCCAAAGTAAGCGTGTGGCTAAAATAGGAGTTGAAATGTATGCAATCAAATATTATGCATTGTTTCAATGCTTTTACTGCATTATCTCTACTAATTATTTTGCTTGCCATTATGCATACTCATTAGTGCATCAGATCATTTACAGAGTTTCATAAGTTGTTGCACTTGCAGTGATTTATAGTATGTACACAATGGAACATCTATGCTGTTTAAGATATATCCATACTTGTTATAGGGTCCAAATTACATCTGGCATTTGGACGGATATGACAAATTGAGTCCATATGGACTAACAATTCATGGATGCATCGATGGGTAAATGGAATGTGTAAAGTATTCTCATGAACTTGTACAGTAACTTAAATTTTGTAGTATATACTGCATAAGGGAGTTGATTTTGGTTGTCGTGTGCTGTGCTTATAGGGTGAATTGCCTATAACCTACTCTTAATTATTCTGTAGGTATTCAAGGAAACTGATTTGGTTAAAGCTCTCTCCAACAAATCATGATCCAAAAGTCATTTCTAGGCATTACCTAGAAAGCATTGAAACAATTAAAGGTATCATGTACATGTACTCATATATGTGACCTGGTCTGACAAAACCGGGCTTATCGCCTATTTCAAAGTATTGAGAAAAGACGGTTTGAAGTATTCAAAGTGTTGTAGCTCGCTAAAGGCTGGAGCTATGCCAGTGATAATTTCACACGTTTTACTACATTTTCTTACCTTCTAGAGCATCCATCTCACAAGCACCCAACTATTAAGTTTCCCGTCATTTTAGATAGTTTTTAAACCAAGGTTGACTGTATCAGGCGAGCTCAACTTGGGAGGGCGGGAGGGGGCTGGTGGTGGCACTAAGTTTACTGAAAAAAATTAAATGGCGAGGTGTTGGGATGGACAAGGTCAAATTATGGGCCATTAAGGGCTCAAAACTAGCCAAAAACAGAGGAAATTTACACAACAGCTCATTGTCCAACACCACGTAGCTGCACAGCCACACACAGCCATCTCCTGGTTGATGGGGCTTCATGAAGGCACCAGACCGCTAGTGCAGCTCGCCACAGGACTGGGGAAAAGCAGCCAGAAGAAGCAGACCACTGAATCCTGGCTGACTGTGCTGCTGATATTTGATAGTTCATTCATGTACCTTTGTATTTGTGGCAAAATATCAAACTTCCTGTGATGGGCGATGAGCCTGATATTGTCAGACTGGGTCACATACTTAATGAATGGTGGTACATGATTTTAATCGAAAGGTAACATCACTCAGATTTCCTTTGTATATTATAAATGCCAAATAGTTTTATATGAAAAAACAAAACACAACTATTTATATCATAAAGTATAGCCAACAGCTGTTGTTATTGATATAGGTTGTCCAAGGGTGGTACGTGCTGACCATGGTACTGAAAACTGCCTAGTTGCAAAATGTCACATTGCCTTCCGAATGGATCATGAAGATTGTTTGTCTGGTGCCAGGAGTTTTATATATGGACCTTCAACAGCTAACATTGTGAGTTCTATCCATGGTTTTATGGTTGTTTATATCTTTGTTCATTGTCAAGAGGATAGAGGCATGGTGGTCACAGTTGCGAAGGTTTAAGACCAACTGGTGGATAGATTTATGTAAAGTATGTCCTATATCTGACATGCTGAGCAATAACTCGACTTGCTTCCATTTTTCAAATATAACAACACATTGAAATATGCAGGGTAAAAGTTGTATGTTACAAAAATCTTATGCATGTTTTTTTTTGCTTCAGAAAACAGTAAAATAGACTATACCTTCAGCACGGTGATTGTACAAATTGATTGTTGTACTGTTTCCCATATACTGTAGGATAACAATGAAGTCATAAGATGAAATTTGAGAACAAAATGCATTAAGTTGGGTTTTAGCTCAGCTGATTGGTCACATATTGTATAGTTGGTACTTTATAAATTTTTGAAGGAATGATGTGCTCGTATCATTTATTACATAAAGATTCTAAAATGTTAGCCTATTTTGTTGTGCAACTTGACAATCACACGTACAGGTCATAGGCAGTATCTACCTATAGTTTGTCTACGAAGTTTTGATATCTCCATCCATGGAATAATATGGTACAAATGTAGGTGCAACACATGATCATTCAATGACATATTTATTATGATGAATTGATGATGCAATAAATTCCAGCAACCTCATAATGTAAATAATACGGGCACATTGCCCCATGGATGGTTATTCACATAGGTACTGTGGCTTAAGTAATCTCTTCCTCCGTACATTTGATTTTACTGGTTTTTTGTGCGTTTATCTTTGTGATCTGTATATAGTGTAGTGCATGCATGTATATTCAGGATATCATTGTTTTGCATAGGGACTTCAGTCTGAAGGACTTTATGACCATTCTAACACCATTCACAGGTTAGCTATCCCAAGAAATTTTAAATAAGATTTAACCCTTAAACACACAAAATTTCTGAGATTGCATATTCATGCCAAAATTAACTGCGCATCAAATGAAAGTGGTCCAAAGGTGATAGGAGGGACTGCCCCTGAGGTATATTTTATTTTATAAAGGAATGGGAAAGAGTCTGTGAGCTTTACACGGCACATTTTGGGTGCAGTTTAGTGCTAGGATTTTAATCTTAATACAGTAGAATGACGTAAACTGCATAGCCATAGAAGTTCATTTTAAAAGTTACAAGTCTTCGCTTGAGGACACGCTCTTTGTAAGTAGTACATGTATTTTCAGTATCATGTGGGCTTAAGGGTTAAAGTGTGCATCCCCCCTACAAAAACAATTTCATATGTGAACTGTGTTCTTTGTGATTTCAGATACACACTTGCCTTTTCATTTGCAAATCTGCTGCAGAAAGATCTAGATAGCTTTGCTGCTGATTGGAATTCTCACCCAATCAGAAAAAATAGACGCATTAAATCACCACATGGTTGTCCCGATGATCTATTTGACATGCCAGCATTGCAAGGTATCATATTTGTAGATGTTCTGTCAGCATGTAATTTTACAGGGGTAGAAGATCAATTGCAACCATTTGACACTGATTTATGGGTTACGTGCATGCTGAATGAATCCAGTTCATCTCCCACATTTTATCCAGATGATTTCAAGACATCTGCTACCACCATCTTACAAAGTGCTTTGGGATTGACACATGGTGGAATTACTCATGACAATTGCCGCAACGTTTACCTCACTTTAGTAGAGTTAATAGATGAACTGGTAAATAGAGGTATTACTATATGCTCAATGTTCTCAGCAACTACTTCAGCAATGTAAGCATAAAGTGCAAATATGATGTACTAAAGTGCAAATATCATTTTCAACAATTAAAAGTTTGTTTCTGACCACCATTCCATCACCTTTAACAACAATGGCTGAATAAGTAATTTCCAGTATGCACATGCTATAGGTAACTTACTTGGTCACTCGAACACCTCTTGCTGTGTTTGAGGAGGCACTGTTCAATAATCTTATAGTATAGCTGTAGGAGGTTTGGGGCAATATCATCGGCTGAATCATCAGCTATGGAGCGGTAGCCTTCCAGTGACCTCCTCTCTTCATCATAATGTTCGGTCTGAGTAGGAAATACCCTTGTTACATACTGTATGTGCCGCACATTCTGGAAAAATTGAAATTATTTCCGTCATTATAAACTTTCAAGGCGAAATATTCTCTTGGACAATATTTGTGACCGGATTTTGGAAAATCAGTTCTAATGTCACATTTGACAGTAAAGTATTTATGAGGAACTTATAACTTCACAGTAATATTTTCTATGCCTTGAATTATCAGAAATAATGTGAAATAATTCAGCAGATGCATAGCCTCCGTAACGGCAACCCAATGAATGGTATAATTCTGTCTGTGACATAAGCACTGATTTTTCAAAATCTGGTCACATTTTACTACCACGTTTTTAAACAGATCCTTTTTAAACAGATCATGATTGTGTAAGATGCATTGTTCCATCGGATCAAATTTAAAAGTATATTTGTAGCAAATAATTCTGATACATAGCAAACGATTGCTATGGCTGGAATCTTAGTTAGCAAGGCACCTGCCAATAACGCTTGCAGTGATGTTACAACTCCCACCATCGCACTTATATGGTAAAAGGAGTTTAAACACGCTTTGACGTGGTTATTTCTGCTGGTTATAATCCACTTCATGACACAATGTAAAGTTCTATATTATTAACTTTCATGGTCCAAGCTATTCACAACAATATTTTAACAATGACAGAAATTCTGACCACACACAATTAAGACATAGTATTTAAACAAGTACACAAAAATTGGAATTTTCAACTAGAGTAGGACATGATACTAAAAATCACAGTAAAACAATAAGAAGGGTTATATCCCTACTGTGCTCAAGCTGTGATTTATAGTATTGTGCCCTACTCTAGCTTGTTTCAGTACTTTTTCTCGATCTTACTATGGTCCCTACTCTAGTTGAAAATTCATTTTTTTTGTGTACTTGTTTGTTAACTTTTTATGCAAAATAATTATTATTACTGGTGCACCCACGCATACAGCATTAAATGAAATAAATGGCTATGCGCGTCTCAGATATTGTCTGAAAAGTGAAGTAGCATTATGCTTCGTTGTCAGCTATGCTCCACCCGTTACACAGCATTACGAATCAAGAACTGTTTGAAAAGCACCTCTACATTCTAATCAGCGTGTACGAAAATATGGACTTTTTCCATTGCGAAAGGGAAGCCATCACACGTGCACCATTTAGCTGTCAGCAAAAAATTAATGGGACACAAAGGAGGACACTGGTAAGTCCATGAAGGATGCATTGTATGGACTGCGGTATGCCAAAAGGCACCTCTCAGGCTGAAGCGACGTCAAACAGTGAAAAAATCAAGTCCATAGCATTAGCCATTATCGAGTTATGCTTGTCTGAAGGCACCAGGAAGTCAGTAGAAAATTATGTTTAATAAATAATGTTTAAAATTCTGTATCAACTTGGTGAAAGGATCTAAAGGGTTGTTTGGGCTTAGCTTCAACTAACCAATACTGACTTATCATTGTTTGGGAAAAACGAGGCTGGTTTTCGGGTGATTCTTATTCGTGGGCCACGCCTACTCCTGTGTGGTCCCTACTATGAACCACTATCGTGGTTCATGATAACAAAGCCCTAAGCAGATGACTGTACAGATGCGTGCATGTGCATGGCATAAACAGACATACCCAAGCACTGCATATTAAATTTACTAGAATTCTAATACATTCAAGCAGCACATGTGTATCTAGCATACCAATTTCGGGTCATCTCTCTTCTTGTCATGCGCCACTTTCTTTGTAAATAACTCCAAAGCTACCTGCATGAATTCATTGCTTAACTATACACAAACAATCTTTAATTGCAAGTTTTCATACCACTCCATAGCTGTACATGTCAGTTTTCACTGATACATGTGCATATTCTGTTTCTGGAGCTGTGTACCCTGCTGATCTGGACACCATGGGTACGGTGATCACGGATCTTCCAGCTATCAACTGGGGGATTTCCTGTGAGAATCCAAAGTCTCCCAGTTTTGCACGGAGGTTTTCATCAAGTAAGATGTTGCGCCTACCAAACAAGGAATTTTAAATGCAGCAATATACCACCTGTACAAACAGTTTTATATCTCCATGCATGATGGGTGGTGTGGCCGAATGAAGCCATGCTAACCCACGGCAAATGTCTATTAAAATCTTTGACTTTAGCCTCCAGGTTAATGAAGGTTTCTACAAAGCAAAATAGAAATACAAAATTGTAAGATGTAGACCTTAATGCACCATGTGTACCTTAAACAACCGTTGATGAAGACTTCCTTGCTCCATAAACTCGTAAATCAGCATAGGTGGCTTTGAGCAATAACCCATCAACTCAACAAGATTCTTGTGACGACATCTAATTAAACAAAGGCATATAATGATGACAATATTGTATTTACATAATGCTGTGATTAGGGTCGACCACACTTTCAGTATTTTGATAATATGTGCAACCTTGTAAAGTATTCTAATTTACTGAATGGATCTCCCCCCCCCCCTGACCATTATACCTTGTAAGTGCCCATGCCTCACAGTTTAGCTGTCCACCAGTTGTAAACTTTTCTGGGATATGCATTCCCAATTGAGCAGCATGAGCTACAGCTATAGTCTGTGTGAGATGTTAGTACGCATAATAAGGTACATGTACTCCATCTACTTACATCGGTGAATTTCTTGATGGCAACTTTAGTTCCCTTCATGGTGCCGAGGTAGACATGGCCAAAGCCTCCCTCCCCCAATTTGGTTGAAAAGCCTTGTGATGCTTGTACAATGTCCTCTTCAGAGAATTCTGGTACTAAATAGGGACTATAGTAACACACGACCAAGCAAATCAAACACATACAGTACCATAAATAGGTAAATCGTTAGTTCCATTGGCTGCTTTTGTAAAGAAGTATATGTTACATACATACCAAGTACGTAGTTTGCCCCACCTTTGTCACCGCTTTGTTCTGGTGCAGCTGGATTCAAGTTTCCCTCCGTAATCGCCACACCTGCACATGTAAGACCGAGAAAACAATCCAAGAGAGCATAAAAATAATGTATTTATACAGTCCAAATGCTATGTAGTAGGGTTTAAAATAGGCTTAGTTTCAAGTATACATAGCTGCCAATATGACCTAGCATACTAGAGTCAGGCATATGTACATACTAGCATCTTCACTATGATCTGTCATAAGGTTGCTCCCCAATAAAACATCCTGATCTATGTGGTAGAGTATACTAAACATCAGTCAGCAGTATTGAAATACATACCACCAGAGTTAGCAACAGGTACTAGATCTTTACCTATACAAGAAACCGTACCATAAATTTACCTGCGAATGAAAGACAATTCATACTTCGAGTATCATTACGTGGCGGTTGATTACTGCGAAACTGAGGGAGCACAGGTAGATCTGCATATAATTAAAAATCATACCGTAAGGTACAGAGTGGTCACATAAAAAAAAAAGGGTTGGGGTAAACAAATCCATATTGCTTATGAAGCATGCAGTTTTCCACTGTGTTGCAATGCAAGTACATCCCAAAGGGTTTCTCAGACCAGTAACCTACCTATGGTGTCATCAGAAGCTGCACCCGACAAATGTCTTTCTCCAGAGCATTCTAACGTTTAAAAAAAAATGTTACGGTAGATGGTTATTCAAAAGTCAAAATGAATTCACTGTTGATTGTGCCTTCTACTTATTCCTCAGAATGGTAGCAGAAACTGCCTTAATATTATACCACTTTCAATGCATGTCAGTATATGCAAAACTCACTTTTACGTTGACTTTGGAAACTGCATGGGCCTGGATAAATACATAAGTATTTAAATCTAAAATGAAGTAGGATCTATACAATGAAAAGTAGTGAAACAAAAAGTTGAATGATGGTATCACAGTATAACTAGGTGGATAACATACTGTTTGATACAGATGCAATTAGAGTGCGTCAATTTACCATTATTTGCAATCACTGAATGTTTTGTCACAGTCTCTTCTACATACTCGATACCTATAAAACAGCATAGATTCATTGCTGTAAAACCAAAGAATGAACATGTATTTACCCTTAAACCTTTTCTTAGGCTGAGATATGACTGACGGTTCTGAATCACTATCTACAGTACCTATTATAGAAAGCATATAAACAGTGTACAAGTTGAAAGCTAGAAAAAACATCAAGTATAAAGGACAAAAAGGCATGATATTGATCATGACGCGTGGATTTTATGTACGGTGAATACCCAAAGCTTTCTATTCAGTAAAGCATGGTACTTTAAACAGCTTACTTGCATCTACAATAACTCGAATAATCTTCCCAACTACCACATCTGAGTTACACAAGGCTTTACACTGATACAAGCCTCCTTTATTGATGTACACCACAGGTGATGAAGGAAAATGCTGTGTACTGTCTCTTTCCCCAATGATTTCCCATTGGTAAGTGCAAATGCCATGAAGCGAAGCAATGCAATACAAGATCAGTGGCTGCTTCATGCTATGCACAGTGATAGCCGTAGGACTCTGCCACATAATCTTTAATTCTAAATAATTGGCAAAATATTCATGTTGTTTAACAATGCACCTTATTACCACTTGTTGCATCCTTGACTACATAGCCAGCGAAGTTGCACTGTGCATCATTCAGGGGCGACAACAGTTGAGAATTGTCTAAAAACAGCAATCCTGGATGTCAGCAATTGCTTATGAATAATACATACTGTTATTAGATTGTTACACACAGAATGCTACTGTTATGATTGTTACACACAGAATGCAATAAGGAAATGTAACGCTTCCATGATATCGTTACACTTGGGACATGCGGTGCACAAAACTGTACCTTACATAACAATCATAAGAATTCAACTTCTACAAGTTTATGTGCATACATGTATGCAATACATGCAGTGTTGTTTTATAAAGGAATTAGGGAGAGCCTATATAGAGCTTAGTAGCAAACTAAATTGGGAATGTAATTCTGAAATCCTTGTACTGAAAACAACAGCTACATAATACATTCATACATACTTAGGGAAATAGAGTACACTTGATATCCATCCTCTTCAGGATGGTACACTCCCAGTTGTGTGAAATCCTTTCCCAATATACAGCGCCAAATGTATTGCCTTGTCACATGGCTTCTGACTGAGTGTGGCCGTGCACGTGATGGTTGAAAATACTCAACTACAGGAAGAATTGTATGTATGCACATGTACACTAAAATGTAACTACACCTCTTAATGAAAACCAGCTCTCTTCGATATCGTATCCTTTGGAAAGACAGATTATATGCAAATACATACTACTAAGTAGTGTTTATGTTTACCTGTGCGCTTAGGAGACAGGACAGACGTTTCCTGTAAGCAGCAGATATAAAACTGATAGCTATTAAACAAACACCAAAATCAACAAGTCTATGGTACCATTCATGCAAGTGACTATCAGATCCGTTGTTTATTGGAGTATGGGTTGTACATATGTGAGCATATAATAGTGGAGATAGATGTATTACAGGATCTTGTAGCATGTAAATTTGATGTCATTTTTTCATGGGTTACCACAATCATAGGTAAATCTCATAGGTATACAATACCAATAACAAGGCAACAACTAGTTAGGTTGCTTGAATATGTGCAGCATCACTGGTTTAACATTGCATATCTTGTGTACATACACTTCACATATTTATTAATGTTTCTCATGAATGGGAATGTGTTTCTTGTGTATTGGTGGACATCATGTATGCCCACCCATCAAAAATTTTGTAGTTACACCACTATAATCAGTGGCTAAACACAAAGCCATGTGGACTATCAACACTAGCTGTGATTACATGAATACATAGAAGTAACAAAAAATACTCTACAAGCTTATCCTCCACAGAGTATAACATCGTAGTTCAACACTATCCCTCACACATTACATACTCTTGCTATAAGTATAGTCATGTTATTATAAAACACAACATTATACCTCATTACTTGTGTCTTCATCAGTTGGGTCTTCGTCAATACAGCCAACTCCAATTTTTAGACTGTTCGCAGATTTTTTTATCATTAATAAATAACTCCCAATTGTCCATGGCTTTTCCTTCCCCTTCACAGTTACATTTTCAGATAATATTCTGGCCCCATTCATCTTAAACAAAGCCAGCTTCTGTCCTCGTTGTACACTAACCCTACAGCTCCTAGCAGCCTTCAACGCAAAGGCATCATATCCCTCTGTCTTCTTTGTCTGCACTTCAACATAAGGACTTTTCTTACGACTAAACACTCCAGGTCGTCCTTCTTACATAGCACAAACAGTAATCTATATTACCGAAATTCTCTATGTATTTAAACAATTGTCACAACTAGTCATACCAGCACAGTGTCATCTTGATTCTTTGTTGAACTGTCATTGGCAGATCCACGAGACTTCATGGATTTCTGCAAACTGTTAGCCCTTTCAAGTAAACCTGCACATGGTATTTGAAATTTTGTTTACTACTATGCGTACTGCACTAGATAATTTTCAGGCCCATAACCAGGGGGGTTCAAGTGGTTTGGACGAACCCCCGTTTGTAGGCTGCGGGACCGGCGGAGGAAAATTTAAATATTCAGTCACTCTAATAGAACATTCGGCACACTGTGACGATTCAACAGTAAATCACTGATTATTATAAGTTAAGTACTTTGATAGTACACATATAACGACCTTGAATTGTTGTTCAACAGTGTAGTGACTGTCCTAAAAAAATTGAGACCTTTTTTTGGCCTTGACTTGACATTAGAGCAGAAATCTTGAGCTGCCTCACTATTATGATCACCTTCTGGGAATATAGAACCCCCTCTGAGAAATCCTGGCTACAGGCCTGATTTTATAGGAGATAAGTAACATACACATATGTAAGCTATACAACTATGCACAGACACCTTGGATTTGCTCTTCGTTTTCTTCCTCAGGTTCATGGTCGCGTGGCTGGTCCTGGGACTTGTGTCCGCGTGTCACTGTTTTATTGCTGGCTTCCGAGCTGGCTTCCAGAACTTTGGAGCTATCTAAAAAAAATTCTCCTATGTTCCGTAACAGGGAACTAGGGCATTTATCGCTAAGGTTCAATTGCATTACCGAACACGTGTTAGGATTTTCATTGCATTACCAAACACGTGTTCAGGTTCACGTGCACTTTAAAATTAGACTCGTCTAACACGTGACTCGTAGGCCGACGCGGCTTTCACTAGGCCGACGCGGCTTGTAACGGCCGAAGCGGCTTTTACTGTGCCGAAGCGGCTTTCACTGTGCCGAAGCGGCTGACACTTCTCGGCCACCGTAATATCCCTAAGCAGATCTAGATCAGTCCACATAAGCCTGGACTTGATGCAGTCGCTGACCTTAGAACAGTACAAACTAGCATGTCTCATAAAGTAGGATCTGGCTGCATCAAACTGCTTTAATGTTTGGGCCTGGTACATTATGCTATCACCATCTGCAGTACACTTACTAATGGTTGATGCAAATGTTGGCCACTGATCTACAGGTACAGAATTCAATTTCTCAATCTCTTTAATAGAGCGCAACAAGCTAGACAGAGCTGCAAGGATATCTAAGTGGTCATACTGCATTACTTTTGACAAAATAACACAGGGAGAAAGGACATCCACAAATACAGCACATCCTAATATGTACTTGGCATTTACCCACTTGTTGTAATAGCCTTTCAGTTTAGATCTGTCGACACTTTTGACAGAAGAGTCTTCTGACAAGGCTGCTAGATGACTGGTATAAGCTGCATATTTGGAAAGTATCCTTTTCATCGCATTCCACTTATGAGCCACCCAACGTGAGCCGCTTGCTCTAATGGGCTTCATACCACCATCTTCAGGGTCTAAGGCTAAACACTGTGTTAACTCTGAACAAATTTCCTTAAGCTCTCGACACTTCTTTGGGGAATTTTCATAAATCAAGTATAGCCTTAGCAGCATATCATCTACTAGGTCAAATGCAGTACACTTTAAGGCATCCCTAACAGCTAACTCTAGCCTATGAGCCATGCACCATGACCAAAACACCCAAGGGAGCTGTCTCTCCACCAGTCCCTTCAACCCAGCACCAGCAACATTAACTGCTGCTCCATCAGTTCCCACCCCAACTAGTGCACTGCATTCTTCCACGGTGATATCTTGAATGCCCATGATCTTCTGCATTGCATCCTGAAGAAGATCAAAAAGGCCTTGTGCTGTAGTCGAGGATGGCCGGCTAATGCTAAAGTAACTTATTGTTGTGCTTACCTTTTCATCTGCGTCTTCTGGGTTGAACCACACAGCCATAATCAACTCATTCTCTATGTTGCCACTATCAGTAGAACCATCTAAAAGAACGGAAAAGAACTTACATTTCTTCAGTTGGCCTATAACTTTCATGCGTTGTGCTTCTGTAATATAGTGTGTAAAGTCTTTTGAAGCTGTCTCAGTTGTGTAGGCCCTCCCAACATTGACTCCATGGTGTGTCTCCAATTCACAGATACCAGGATACTTACGAAAAGGTAGCTTTTCCTTGGCAATATAATAACTAATGTCGAACTTGACACGTAGCCTAGCCCTTTCTTCATCTCCCAGGGTATTCAAAGCAACAACTATGGGTGCATTAGCAGAGCTACTTACGCCTTGTGCTCTCTGGATTTCCTGATGAAGTAGCATCATTGCATGAACGTGCTGCTCGCTGTGGGCGTGGTCACGGATGTTGCTTGTGCGAATAGACTCGGCCCCAGTAATCCATCGATCGCTAAAATTCCTCTTACCTACAATTCTTGCTTGAAATTTCTTGCAGATAGTCGAGGGGTCCGTCACGGGCTGGAATCCCGTACAAGTCATTTGGAATCCCTCGGAATCTCGCACAAAATCTGGAATCTTGCCTTGGAATCTGGAATCTTTTGGTTGATTAAAGTCCGTGAATTTCCGAATAATTCCGGATATTCTAATAGCGTGCAACTCGTGGTATGCAGCTCGAGATGCAGCTATAAGCTTGTTGGCCTGTTATAACTTGCCTTGAGCCGTTAGGCCACTGCAATGAGATAACTTGTT